>NW_028143819.1:0-31304 GCF_977018435.1 Lepisma saccharinum
CAATGTTGCAACTGTTACCTATAGAACCTATCTGTATGCGAGTTGATGAGTAGTGTAGGTGCCCCGGTTGACAAACCTCAATTGGGGATCAAAAATACCTCAAAAACTCACTTTCTCTCCACGTTCCGCGCCTCATTTATTGCGCTGACGATGTTTCGCAGCGAAGAAAACAGCACCAAAACATCAAAAACTCACTTTACTCATTTGGGGATCACCAAAAACCTCAAAAAAAAAAACTCACCTTCTCTCCACGTTCCGCGCCTCATTTATTGCGCTGACGATGTTTCACAGCGATGAAAACAGCATCAAAAAAACTTTAAAAAAAACTCATTTTCTTTCCACGTTCCGCGCCTCATTTATTGCGCTGACACAGCGTGATGAGTAAATGCACTGTTTCATCCTTGAAGGATGAATGCACCTTATCATAATTTTTTTCCAAGTCCGGGACCAATGGTTTATATATCGTGACCTTTTGTAAACCTCTCTCTGTCGCACACACACACATATGCGCGCGTGCCTGTATTGTGATGCAAGCAAACAAACAAAAATAATAATTGTTTTTTTTTTAGTAGACCCAAATGGAGAGAGAGTTCACCAACCGAAAGTGGGGGAGGCTCGGTGAGGCTCGCCTTAATGTTTTTTTTTCTTGTAAGGCATAAGCCTCATTTTCTCGCAGTGTTGCCAACATCTTACTCGATCATGATCTTACGTGATATAACTTAACCTATCTTACGATTTTTTTTACGATCTTCAGTAACCTATTATTTATTTTTTTTATTTGCACACCGAACTGTAGTAGTAGACCCAAATGGAGAGAGAGAGAGTTCACCAACCGAAAGTTGTGGGGGCTCGACTTAATGGTTTGCTCTTGTAAGACACAAGCTTTATTTTCTCGCAATGTTGCCAACATCTTACTCGATCACGATCTTACGTGATATAACTTAACCTATCTTACGATTTTATTTTTTTACGATCTTCAGTGACCTATCATTTTCTTTTATTTGCACACCGAACAAACTTACATTATATTTTATATAACCTTGTTGATTTTTTTTAGTATGTGGCAATTTTTTTATGAATTTTAAAACTGTTCCGTCACCCTCTCGTTCTTCACGTCGTACGCGAAGGACTTCTCTGCAACCAGGATGACGCTGCATAGAGTATCCTCGGGCAGCGCGTCGTGGAACTCGCAGACGATCTTGATGTTGGTGCGATCGTTGACCACGACCTGCTTCCTTTTCGTGGTATTGATGACGAACATCGGCCTGTGGGTTTTGAATTCGCTGGGCGTGTAGTACATGTCCACGCTTCCCTCGGTCACGCGTTTGTAAGCCGAGAACGCTTCGTAAAGTTTGAGGTAATCGTTTTTGGTCATGTCGAGGTTGTAATTCTCGCGCGGGAACACTTCGTTCCTACCGTTCTTCAGATAAACGTTCTTGATCTTGCAGTCGTCGAACTTGCTGGAATCTTTTTCCTGATTCTTGTCGCGCCCGGTCTGAAAGAGCACCACGACGAAATCTGGCATGTCGAACTGTATGTTGTTGAACTGCGTCGTCACGTCGAATTCCATGTGACTTCCCGACGCCAACTTCTGCACGCACTGGTAACCGTGAAAGTGAATCTGTACCTGCGGACTTTTCAAGATCTCCGCTTTGTACTTGAGGGCGTAGTTCGTTTCGTATTCCACCACCGGCATTCTCAACTCCATGCTCCGGATGACGCACTTGGCTGCTTCGGGTAAAGTGTTGGCTATCGGCGTGGTGCCGTCCGGACCCAAAGTAGCGTATCGCATCAGTGCGTCGTTGTCGTTGGCCGCTCTTCGAAACGTGACGCGCAGTCCTCCCTTCCACATGATCTCCTTGTAGTCCGAGAAGAATCCCGGAAGCAGACGCATGGGAAAGAGCACCGTGTGACTCCTCGTCGATATTTTGGTCCCCGCTTCGAATCCTCCCGCCTGATAGTACGCCGCGTCCGTTTTGGATAATTTCAACGTTCCCACTGCCGTCGACGTGATGCCTGGATAATCTATTCTGTCGATGACGGTGTTGTGTTTCCTCACCTCCACCTGCGAGAACAGGTGAGGCACGAAGTTGTCCACGAGTATCAAATTTGCTGCTGCGGGAAACGCGTCTCCGCTTGCCTTTTTCACCACGTCGAATTGAAGGTAGAGGTCCGCTCTGTGAGGATGAACGAACCCGTCGCCTACGTCCACGTCGTATTCGATCTCCCTGTTCGCTTCGTTGAGATTGGCGAACGTGCGACGGTTGGGAGGGAAAGATTGCAATTCGTAACTTTCGATTTGCTCCATTTTCACTATGTGTTATTTATTATATGTTGATCTCCACGATAGCCGTCGTAGTGGCACCTGCGAAATCCACCACGTCTCCTTTCTCGTTCGTCACCACCAACTCTATGTCGTCTATGCGGTGGCGACATACTGGAAAATAGATCGGCGAAGAAGGTGTGTAGATGATCGGTTCCATGAATTCGGAACTGGGTTTGAACGTGGCTATGATTCCCGTCTGCTTGTGACTTCCCAGCAACCCCCCGTCCGAGGATTTCGTGATCATGCCTTCCGCCACGTTGCAGTGAACGTTCAGAGTTTCGATGGCCAAGAATTTAGGAATATTGGTTGCTACGTGCTTGATGCCAGCTTCGAGTTTTGTGTCGTTCTCGAAACCTAAAATTTCTCCCATGGTGCCCAGGTCTACGGTCTCCGTCGCGGACACGATTTCCACTCTGTGCGTGACCGAATTTTGAGAAAGGTACGTGCCTTTGGGCAACTGAGCTTGCAAAGTGGAAAGATTGTATTGGCCTGGCGTGACGACGATATGTTCGCTTCTGACGCTAATTTTGTTGTTGTGCTGCGTGACGTTAGGTATGAGGTACATGCTGTAGAATGCACGCAGAGCCACGGATTTAGGATAGACGATGTCGTCGTGCAGCGTGAGTTTCAAGATCGAAGATTCGCTCGTGAGATGGAACACGCCCATCCTAGTAATGCTGTTTAAGGTTCCACAATGCTTTCTGGAAATCTTCGATCCTAGGGTTATTTATTTTAGAGAGAAACGCGAGCATGGAGAGGCAGAGATGACCGCAGTTCTCGTCTCCGAGATTTTGAATGCGTTCGTCGTTGTAGTATATAGAGGTTTTGTTCGTTTTCAGATAATTGACTAAATTTGTAGGTGGAACGCCTCCGAAAGAATCGAAAACAAATGCTTTATTGTCGTCGTTTTTGTGGTAACATATCCAATGCGTGCCTGGATTTTCTTGACTGTCCAAGTTGACTACGCCACATTCTTTTTTTTTAACGGTTGAAGGTAACGAGTCGGACATGAAAACTCCTCTGAAGTTTTTGATTTGTAATGGTTCGATCAGAGATTCAATGTCTCGGTTGGTGAGTGCTGTTGTTTCTTTTTTTTTAAACTTTTTCATCACGCCCTTGCCCCCTTTCTTCTCCATGGCCAGGTTGTGACGTTTCTGTTCTTCCAATTCCGCCTTGTTCTTCTTCGAGTCGATGACGGTTTTCGCGATGGCGGCGCTACCGCCGGCCAAACTTCCAACGGCCCCCAATGCTGCCAGGATGGCCGGGATGCTGAATATGAAACCTCCGATCTTTTGCTGTTTCCGCGAACGCTGCAAGCGTCTCAATTGTGGAGTGCTGAGAAGTAATTTCATTCCGTGTCCTTTGGTCAAGCAAGAACGTTTCTTCTCGCGTTGTTTCTTGGTGAGTAACCCATCGAGGGCACCTAGACTTTTTTAGATTCGAATATGGTATCTGGTACACGACACCCTTGGGCTTCATGTTGATGCTCTATGTGTTATTTTCATGGTATGCTATTTATATATGTTCTGAGATTTTTTTTTGTTTCGCGTAATTTTTTTTTCAAGGTATGTTATTTATATATATAAATATGTTTCGAGACTTTTTTTTTGTCTCGTGTAATTTTTTTTCACGGTATGTTATTTATATATAAATGTTCTGAGATTTTTTTTTGTTTCGTGTAATTTTTTTTTTCACGGTATGTTATTTATATATAAATGTTCTGAGATTTTTTTTGTTTCGTGTAATTTTTTTTTCAAGGTCTATACTCCGTGCAGCCCCGTTACACAAATTCTATTACGTGCTTTGTTTTCTTACCAAGAAGTGCCTTTGTCCCCTTGTACACGATTCGAGTTTTGTTCTCGATTAAAATAGATAGCTTCTCGTCGGATAACATGTTAGCGTATCGATCTGGTAAAAATAGACTGTATTGTCCATCGAGTAACAGACGCACTTTGGGACCATACTGGGTAGAAACGATTGAACCGGAAGTTATCGTGTAAGGTTTGCCGACTTCCAATTCCTGAATTTTGACATATTCGACTGACAAATTTAGCATTTGTTTTAATGCTTGGAGATCACTCATTTTTTTTTTCAGTCGTCATATCGAAGAGAAATTTCAGAGTGTTATAGAAATTTAATTTTTTCACAATGTGTGTTATTTATATATACCGAAGACTATTTCTTTTCCACGATGTGTGTTATTTATATATCAAGTTTTTTTTTTGACTTGAGTAGACCTAGTGTCCGGGTACTGAATCTTCTTTTGGGGCTCGTGGGGCTCGATCGCCTTAATGGATTTCTCTCGTAAGGCGCAGTGTTGCCAACTCCTTACCCGAAAAAAATCACCAAAGTTTTTGGTCTAACCTAACCTAAAGCAAGGAGCTGGCAACCTTTTTCTCGCAGTGTTGCCAACACTACACCCGAAAGTAAAGCTCGGTGGGGCTCGCCTTGATGGTTTGCTCTTGTAAGGCATAAGCCCTATTTTCTCGCAGTGTTACCAACATCTTACTCGAAAAAATCACCAAGGTTTTTTTTGTCTAACCTAGCCTAAAGCAAGGAGCTGGCAATCTTGCTTGAGGCTTGCCTTACAGTGCATAAAGCAAGGTTGCCAACCTACTGGTATTTTTGCCATAGCCTTTTACAAAAAAAAGAGAGAGGGGAGAGAGAGAGAGAGGGAAGAGTTAAACAACCGACAGCCTACCTACAGCTTTTTTTTTGTCTAACCTAACCTAAAGCAAGGAGCTGGCAACTTTGCTTGAGGTTTGTTTTACAGTGCATAAAGCAATTTTTGCCAACCTACATATACTGGGCAAGGAGAGCCGGCACTGCCGTAAAAGAGAGAGAGATGGATGGGTGGTAACACTGCACGGGTTCAACGTCATCAAATAAAAATCGCCTTAATGTTTTTTTCTTGTAAGGCATGAGCTCCATTTTCTCGCAGTGTTGCCAACATTTTACTCGAAAAAAATCACCAAGGTTTTTTTCTTGGTCTAACCTAACCTAAAGCAAGGAGCTGGCAACCTTGCTTGAGGCTTGCCTTACAGTGCATAAAGCAAGGTTGCCAACCTACTGGTACTTTTGCCATGGCCTTTTACAAAAAAAAGAGAGGAGAGAGAGAGAGAGGGAAGAGTTAAACAACCGACAGCTGCCAACACCCACCTACAGCTTTTTTTTCTTGGTCTAACCTAACCTAAAGCAAGGAGCTGGCAACTTTGCTTGAGGCTTGAATTACAGTGCATAAAGCAATTTTTGCCAACCTACATATACTGGGCAAGGAGAGCCGGCAACAAATATGTACTGCCGTAAAAGAGAGAGAGATGGGCGGATGGTAATATAGTATGTGTGTGCGTGTGTGCGTATAATATGTAGCATTATTAACTAGAGTGTGTTGGCAATTTACTTACAACTAAAAAAAATAGAGATGCCAACGTTACTGTAAAATAAAAAGAGAGAGAGAGATTTATGGCTGGCAACAGTGGTGAGCGAATACACCATATCGTAATTTTCCAACTCCGACAATGTTTGTATATCGTGACCTTTGTAAACCTCTCTCGGGGGGAACGATGTGCCACACACACACACACACACGCGTGCGCGTGTATTGTGATGCAAGCAAACAAACAAAATAATAATAATTGTTGTTTTTTAGGATTCCTGGCCCCCATAACCCCGCCAGGAGTGCGTGGTGCCCAACCAAAAAAGTAAAGGTTTTCCCGTACGGCCTTCGAACGTAAAATTGATTGACGTGGGGGACAAATCTCTTCGGGGGTGTTTTTCAATTTGTATATTTACCTGTGCATACTATTTATTATTAATTTAACTGTGTTCTGTTTGGCATCTATTTCGAGCAGTTTGCCCGGTGGTAAAGTCTTATTGTTTTTAAATTTTTTGATTTTTTTACGCAAGGCCATGATCTTGCGTATGCACGTGACATTAAGCGTGTCTCGTGAAAAATACACGTGAAGATCAGCTTCCGTACAACCGGCTGGATTTGTAACGCCGCGATAAACATTAACTTCCGTACCGGGCAGAATGCCTGTTCCGGCGGCGTGGAATTCGCGCCACTCCCCAAGTTCACGTTGAAAGGGGAGAGGCCGGCTGCGACCATGATGCTCGGGTAGAGTGACGTGAAGTCCAATGTCAAAATAATCTCATTCTCTGTTCTGTTTTTGAGTGCTACGTTTATGTGAGGGTTACGGCGTACGTAACCCCCGACCAGCTTGTGATGATACTCGAGATACGACTGTGGGAAACACAAATATTGCTTGTTCTGCAACGCTTCGCTGAAATAGTAATGCGAGAGATGCCAGTTTAGTTTGTGCTCTCGAACCTGGTCCGCTCGCAACACGCTCTGGCAGCACAATTTGGGTTGCCCTAAACTCAGAGGCCTAGTGAGTTGGCAATACTGACACGACCTAGTTTTTGCTTATATTGTCGCCGCAACCGGATGTTTTTTTTTTTGGTGTATATTGGCTGCACTGCATCCTGTTTATTGCAAAAATAATCCACAGTGGGTTGGATATTACAAACAATACGAGTCCGAGTTTTGAAAGTGTAATGTCTGGCATCGAATACCCGGTGACTATTTCTGATACATCAAAATTCGAAACACGAGCACGAGATGCAGAAGGAAAACGCTCAATGATCAACGTGTATTCCTATACGTTGGATAAACATGTCGTGCATCCCCGTCAGGATAAGCGATGTCGACGATGATGATGCTCGTGTGATTAATCTTCTTCTAATTTCAAACGACAGTGTTCACTATTACTGTATCAGGAATGTTATGCGCTTCCTTTTTTCTCCATAAAAAAGAGAGATTTGTGTTGATTGTTTGGTTAAAAAGAATTTCCTAATTATTTGTTTTTTGTCACAAGAATTGTTTGAATTTCAAACATTCCTAAGTGTTTGCTTAAAGATTGATGCATTAACCTGTTAAGAATGTCACATTAATAATACCGGCTCGGAAATGTCATGTCCTCTTCCTCTATAGAAGGTCATATAAATGTGCTAATTGGTTGGTTAGGGGGGGGGGATTTTTTGATTAGTAAATTGAGGTTATAAATACGTACGTATAAAGGTTTTGCTAATATGGAATGCTAAAGCTTAGTACTTGGCTCTCTCAGAGATTCGAATTCTATTAGGTTAAACAGCATAGAAATTTCACAGCAAAAATTCTCATATTTACTGACGATATTCTTAACAACCTGTGTTTTGATTCCACTACAAAAACTGTATACAAAATATGCAGTCCCTAGAATGAGATGGATAAAACTTATGAACCTCGACCTATACAGTTGTACAATCTGGCAATGAATAGATGTTGTTTTTTTATTAAGCATAGCAGAGTGTTTTCGCTTATTTTAATATCAGGCAACAATGTTAGAAAGTGGCCCCAAGAATAAAATTTAAAATCACTAATGTGATATGAACTTTTTTACTTGTGTGTATTTGAATATGAAAGTAAGGTATTTTGAATAATTGAGGGGGACAATCACAAGTAAGCTTGCAATGGTATTGGGAGGTGTCACGAGTTCAAATTTTAGACGATTTCTGTTAATCTGCTAAGGCGATATCAGTACGAAAAAATTTGTAAAAAAGAAGAGGCTAATGGCAACGATGAGGATGAATAATAATAATTATGATGAAATTGATGTGTGGCACTTAGAAAACAAAAACTTCAAAGTGAATTGCACCAACAGCTACAATTGTCCCCCTCTCCCCAAAATACAAGGCAGTTAACAGAGGTGTGTATATTTGTTGGTTTACGAGTCTGAGGGCTTAAGTTAGTATATTCACTATAGCTATACATATTAAAAAAATGAAATGACCTGAGCAATAAAATATAACAATACCGATTCTGGCTTTTTTGTCGGATGACGTAGTGGTAACGTTTGTTGCAATCACACCTCTGATGGTGTATAAAACTTAAATGTTTTGCATAACATGAAATATTGTTAATGGGAATGTGTTGTTTCTAATGTTAAATATAGAAAGCAGATAACAAGAAAAAAGAAGAAAATAAATAATGTTGCAGGTAGATACGGAGCCTCAGCCCAAACACATATATGATCAGACAGGATGTCAACGATGCATTCATAACTAACATGTGATTATTCAAAAATTGAAATAGTACAGTGGGAAACAACTAACTAACTAACTCTCTATGTTTTTTTTTAAACCGGCACAAATGAGAAAGGAATAAAGGAGATTTTTACAGGAATCTTGTTGGGAAACCTGATGGTAAAGGACCAAAACGAACATGGAGATGAATCTAAAAGAAATCTGTAAAGATTGGAATAGAATATATATAAATTTTGCTCAGGATAAGTACAAATTGAACTGTAACTACGAATTTTCAGAATCAAGAGTGCTAGAGAATTAATTAATTAATTAATATTTAATATAATGAAGGTAGTAATATAGTATTCTTATTGAGAAGAGAATTTCTAAAAAACTTATTTTTCCTCGTACGTTTACTAATAGCAGTTACATTTGACATGTTTGACTAATCGCGAATCAACGTACGGAAGCTGTTGGAAGCAGTTTGAAGACTGAAATAGCTATGGAGGGACACTTATTATAATGTTAATATCTTAGTATAATGTTTTGAGAATTGCTTCTCGATAATGTTTGGTATATAATTTAATCTGTTGTTAGATAAAATACATAATTATCAGAATTTAAGGATGGAAAATATGAAGAGCGAATGAATGATACGTTTGACTAATCGTGAAGATAAGTATCACAGTACGTTTTATCGTTTCTTATATAAACGTTGAAACGTTTAAGAACGTATAAGAACGTTTACTGAAACGTTTCAACGACAATCATACTGACATAATTGATGAATGTGTACTGACAAAAAAAACAAAAAAAAACATGATGTAACGCGCTGTGCCCCGATAACATAGTGCTAACAACGTCGCCTTGTAATGAAGGGGCACTGGGATCGATACCCGGTGGAGGGGCATAGTGGCTCGAATCCCATTTTAGGTAGGGTTTAAACTGTAGGTTTATTTTCGATAGCGTATTGTTGAGTCTTAAATCCACCAAAAGTCCATAACAAAAGGCAATTTTTCAACGTATGTTGAATGTATAATTGCAATTAATTGTGATAAATTAATCCTTGAGTAAATATAAATTTGTAATTCTGTTTAACAATAAGATACTTCACTTTACTTTACATCTATTCACTAGAGCATAAAAATAAAACTTGAAAATTCATTTCCAAATGACCAATCTCTTATTCATATCTTTTAAGTATGTGAGTGTGTGTGTTTTCTGAAATATGGCAAAGTAGGACTAATACGAGGGTCACTATTTATATCTTGAGCCTAACAAAAGCAGTTTTTCCAATCTTCTTGAGACACCTACATAATATGGTTTTTGAACGCATCAACTGCGTCTTCCGCTGACGAAAATTGTTGTCCACCCAATTTATTCTTGACATTCGGGAACAAGAAGAAGTCATTGGGTGCCAAATCAGGACTGTACGGCGGATGACCCATCAATTCGATTTTTTGACTGTTCATAAAGTCGGTTGTTAGACGAGATGTGTGACAGCTGGCATTGTCTTGTTGAAGAATAATCCGACGGCATTTGTTTGTTTTCCGTATTTGACTGAATACCTCTGGCAAACAAATTGTTGTGTACCATTCAGAGTTGACCGTTCTACGTTCCTCTAAAGGCACAGTTGCCACATGACCAGTTTTCCCAAAAAAAACAGGCGACCATTTGTTTCGATGTGCTTCGAGCGCGAACAACTTTTGTTGGATTGGGTTTATCTTGAAACACCCATACAGTCGACTGTTGTTTACGTTCCGGCTCATATGCATATATCCATGATTCGTCTCCTGTTACAATCTTATATACGTCTTTTGAAGCACCACGATTGTATTTATTGAGCATATGTTTGCACCAATTGACGCGAGCGTCTTTTTGAGTTTTTGTCAAATTGTGTGGGATCCAACGAGAACATACCTTTCTCACAGCTAAATGATCATGTAATATTTTATATATGCTGGTGGAACTAATGCCTATGGTTGCCTCAATCTCACAGTATGTCACATAACAATCTTGCAGTATTAGGTTTTGCACAGCATCAATGTTTTCTTGAACAACAACTGATTTTGGACGACCTTCGCGAATCTTGTCGGTGAGCGAATGGCGGCCATGATTAAATTCGTTATACCAGCGTTTCACAATGGCAAAGGATGCGGCTTCATCGCCAAATGTGGAAGTAAGTTGATCGATGCACTCTTGTCTTGATAATCCACGTCGAAAATCGTAAAAAATCATCGCAAGAAAATGTTCTCGAGTTAATTCCATTTTATTGTTGTCGCGCAATCTCCAAGGCAACATAAACAACACAAATCAAGCTATTGAAAAAACATTTGAAGTACGTTATGGTCAATAATGCCAGACGATTCCGTGCAAACATCAAATCGGGCCTAACTTCAATCAGTGTTGCCAAGGCTCAAAATATAAATAGTGGCCCTCGTAATGTATTCACTTCATAAGTGTCTATTACATAACAGAAAGCATCATTGGGTATTCAATATCAGACGAATAGCGAATTCCATGGGAATTTTTCTGCGAGTTCGTGGATGTGAGTTCAGCTCTCAACGACAAATGGTTTTGGTTTGACCCGCGTTAATGTCATTGGTGTTTCCTTTGTGTTTGTTTCTATATCACAGTATATTTTTTCCTATAGTTTCGGTGTCCTATTTTTTTACCAACTTATGTAAGATTTGTTTAAAATTAAGGATCATGATAAATATACGATGAAAGGCAAGGCAAAGTTAATAACCCGGAAAAAAACAAATTGAAACTTATACTGTACTTAGTTGAAAGGACAATTGGTCATTCTTTATTACAATTATAGAAATAACTTGATCGAAATACTTGTTTTTTTTTTTTTACATACATTTTTGTAATTCTTTTTGTGCACCTTTCCATTCCTACGTGAACAGGTAGCCTAAAAATAAAAACTCGGCATGATTTCCTTCAATTCATTATTACAGTATAGATCTTCCATGATTCTCGTGGCTTATGATGCATAGAACTAACAATTAAGGATTTTTCTTTGTTGTTCTTGTATATTGATTTAACAAATCTAGTCACCTTATAATTCCATTAACTGAGACTGGTTGGAATGATTTCTCTATTCGCATGGACGTCCGGAAGGGAGGGGCCAAGCGGGGCCACGCCACCCGGAAATGAAAGTCAATGAAAAAGTACATATTTTACGCATATAATTTCATTTCAGTCTTAGTAATATATGTTAATTATTGTAAGGGCGTTGCAGGAACATGATAACGTGAAACTGAAGAATTTTTTTAAAGGGAGTAATACTATTTTTTTTGGGGTGTTTCTGTCTTGTTGTTGTTGTCCCCCCCTCGCTTAGAAAAATGCCATGCTTGTCTCTTCCTGGAAAAAATCGTGAAGACGTCCATGTATCAGCGGCGTTAAAAAAAATCATTAAATGTCCATATATCACCGTTGACCAGTGGCGTACGGCGCTAAATCAGGCAGGGGAACAGGTGACCTACACTTGCCCATCCTTCCCATACCTGTCGTAATAAAATACAGTAGACCAAGTATAATTCAACCCTTACTAAAATGAACCAAATAAATATACGATACATATGTTACAAATTGTCAGAAGTGACATACATGAAGCACGTTAAAATTATGACAATAACGTTGTTAAAGCAAATATGATATAATGTAAACAAAATTTTAAAACAAAATTCTTGATGCACAACAATGAAAAAATAATGGAAGCAATTTATGAGTGATCAGAGGGAAAGAAATGTTTTGTCGAAACCTGTTTCATCTCTCCATTTGTAGATTAAGTTGACATTTTTTTTTTTGTAGAGTTGAGTATTCTTGTAATTCAAACGTCCTCAATGCAATAATAACATTCAGATGGCCGAGTTTTTTTCATGCTAGATTTGTAGAAATTGTGATAAAACCCGAACTGTTCCAAACTCCCTTTTCAGGAACAAACAAGGCAACAACAATTTGCCGCTGGAAGAGAATCCAGTTAATCATTTTACAGAGTTCTAGTAAATTGTTTAAAAATGCCTTGTGTATGATTTCGTTTTAGTTTTTAATCCAGTTAGAATAAGTGTTGGTTTGCTGTCTTGTGTCTTTTCTGTAAAGTTCAATGAACTAAAAGCTTTCCTCTTCAGCCGGTCGATCATTCAACTAGAAGAGGTGAGACAAGAAACTTTCTCACCCGTGTGCTGGGTCGGAAACGCCCCATAAAACACGACCTCGCCGAAAAATCAAGAGCAGAAAAATTCCCATGGAATTCGCTATTCGTCTGATATTGAATACCCAATGATGCTTTCTGTTATGTAATAGACACTTATGAAGTGAATACATTACGAGGGCCACTATTTATATTTTGAGCCTTGGCAACACTGATTGAAGTTAGGCCCGATTTGATGTTTGCACGGAATCGTCTGGCATTATTGACCATAACGTACTTCAAATGTTTTTTCAATAGCTTGATTTGTGTTGTTTATGTTGCCTTGGAGATTGCGCGACAACAATAAAATGGAATTAACTCGAGAACATTTTCTTGCGATGATTTTTTACGATTTTCGACGTGGATTATCAAGACAAGAGTGCATCGATCAACTTACTTCCACATTTGGCGATGAAGCCGCATCCTTTGCCATTGTGAAACGCTGGTATAACGAATTTAATCATGGCCGCCATTCGCTCACCGACAAGATTCGCGAAGGTCGTCCAAAATCAGTTGTTGTTCAAGAAAACATTGATGCTGTGCAAAACCTAATACTGCAAGATTGTTATGTGACATACTGTGAGATTGAGGCAACCATAGGCATTAGTTCCACCAGCATATATAAAATATTACATGATCATTTAGCTGTGAGAAAGGTATGTTCTCGTTGGATCCCACACAATTTGACAAAAACTCAAAAAGACGCTCGCGTCAATTGGTGCAAACATATGCTCAATAAATACAATCGTGGTGCTTCAAAAGACGTATATAAGATTGTAACAGGAGACGAATCATGGATATATGCATATGAGCCGGAACGTAAACAACAGTCGACTGTATGGGTGTTTCAAGATAAACCCAATCCAACAAAAGTTGTTCGCGCTCGAAGCACATCGAAACAAATGGTCGCCTGTTTTTTTGGGAAAACTGGTCATGTGGCAACTGTGCCTTTAGAGGAACGTAGAACGGTCAACTCTGAATGGTACACAACAATTTGTTTGCCAGAGGTATTCAGTCAAATACGGAAAACAAACAAATGCCGTCGGATTATTCTTCAACAAGACAATGCCAGCTGTCACACATCTCGTCTAACAACCGACTTTATGAACAGTCAAAAAATCGAATTGATGGGTCATCCGCCGTACAGTCCTGATTTGGCACCCAATGACTTCTTCTTGTTCCCGAATGTCAAGAATAAATTGGGTGGACAACAATTTTCGTCAGCGGAAGACGCAGTTGATGCGTTCAAAAACCATATTATGTAGGTGTCTCAAGAAGATTGGAAAAACTGCTTTTGTTAGGCTCAAGATATAAATAGTGACCCTCGTATTAGTCCTACTTTGCCATATTTCAGAAAACACACACACTCACATACTTAAAAGATATGAATAAGAGATTGGTCATTTGGAAATGAATTTTCAAGTTTTATTTTTATGCTCTAGTGAATAGATGTAAAGTAAAGTGAAGTATCTTATTGTTAAACAGAATTACAAATTTATATTTACTCAAGGATTAATTTATCACAATTAATTGCAATTATACATTCAACATACGTTGAAAAATTGCCTTTTGTTATGGACTTTTGGTGGATTTAAGACTCAACAATACGCTATCGAAAATAAACCTACAGTTTAAACCCTACCTAAAATGGGATTCGAGCCACTATGCCCCTCCACCGGGTATCGATCCCAGTGCCCCTTCATTACAAGGCGACGTTGTTAGCACTATGTTATCGGGGCACAGCGCGTTACATCATGTTTTTTTTTGTTTTTTTTGTCAGTACACATTCATCAATTATGTCAGTATGATTGTCGTTGAAACGTTTCAGTAAACGTTCTTATACGTTCTTAAACGTTTCAACGTTTATATAAGAAACGATAAAACGTACTGTGATACTTATCTTCACGATTAGTCAAACGTATCATTCATTCGCTCTTCATATTTTCCATCCTTAAATTCTGATAATTATGTATTTTATCTAACAACAGATTAAATTATATACCAAACATTATCGAGAAGCAATTCTCAAAACATTATACTAAGATATTAACATTATAATAAGTGTCCCTCCATAGCTATTTCAGTCTTCAAACTGCTTCCAACAGCTTCCGTACGTTGATTCGCGATTAGTCAAACATGTCAAATGTAACTGCTATTAGTAAACGTACGAGGAAAAATAAGTTTTTTAGAAATTCTCTTCTCAATAAGAATACTATATTACTACCTTCATTATATTAAATATTAATTAATTAATTAATTCTCTAGCACTCTTGATTCTGAAAATTCGTAGTTACAGTTCAATTTGTACTTATCCTGAGCAAAATTTATATATATTCTATTCCAATCTTTACAGATTTCTTTTAGATTCATCTCCATGTTCGTTTTGGTCCTTTACCATCAGGTTTCCCAACAAGATTCCTGTAAAAATCTCCTTTATTCCTTTCTCATTTGTGCCGGTTTAAAAAAAAACATAGAGAGTTAGTTAGTTAGTTGTTTCCCACTGTACTATTTCAATTTTTGAATAATCACATGTTAGTTATGAATGCATCGTTGACATCCTGTCTGATCATATATGTGTTTGGGCTGAGGCTCCGTATCTACCTGCAACATTATTTATTTTCTTCTTTTTTCTTGTTATCTGCTTTCTATATTTAACATTAGAAACAACACATTCCCATTAACAATATTTCATGTTATGCAAAACATTTAAGTTTTATACACCATCAGAGGTGTGATTGCAACAAACGTTACCACTACGTCATCCGACAAAAAAGCCAGAATCGGTATTGTTATATTTTATTGCTCAGGTCATTTCATTTTTTTAATATGTATAGCTATAGTGAATATACTAACTTAAGCCCTCAGACTCGTAAACCAACAAATATACACACCTCTGTTAACTGCCTTGTATTTTGGGGAGAGGGGGACAATTGTAGCTGTTGGTGCAATACACTTTGAAGTTTTTGTTTTCTAAGTGCCACACATCAATTTCATCATAATTATTATTATTCATCCTCATCGTTGCCATTAGCCTCTTCTTTTTTACAAATTTTTTCGTACTGATATCGCCTTAGCAGATTAACAGAAATCGTCTAAAATTTGAACTCGTGACACCTCCCAATACCATTGCAAGCTTACTTGTGATTGTCCCCCTCAATTATTCAAAATACCTTACTTTCATATTCAAATACACACAAGTAAAAAAGTTCATATCACATTAGTGATTTTAAATTTTATTCTTGGGGCCACTTTCTAACATTGTTGCCTGATATTAAAATAAGCGAAAACACTCTGCTATGCTTAATAAAAAAACAACATCTATTCATTGCCAGATTGTACAACTGTATAGGTCGAGGTTCATAAGTTTTATCCATCTCATTCTAGGGACTGCATATTTTGTATACAGTTTTTGTAGTGGAATCAAAACACAGGTTGTTAAGAATATCGTCAGTAAATATGAGAATTTTTGCTGTGAAATTTCTATGCTGTTTAACCTAATAGAATTCGAATCTCTGAGAGAGCCAAGTACTAAGCTTTAGCATTCCATATTAGCAAAACCTTTATACGTACGTATTTATAACCTCAATTTACTAATCAAAAAATCCCCCCCCCTAACCAACCAATTAGCACATTTATATGACCTTCTATAGAGGAAGAGGACATGACATTTCCGAGCCGGTATTATTAATGTGACATTCTTAACAGGTTAATGCATCAATCTTTAAGCAAACACTTAGGAATGTTTGAAATTCAAACAATTCTTGTGACAAAAACAAATAATTAGGAAATTCTTTTTAACCAAACAATCAACACAAATCTCTCTTTTTTATAGAGAAAAAAGGAAGCGCATAACATTCCTGATACAGTAATAGTGAACACTGTCGTTTGAAATTAGAAGAAGATTAATCACACGAGCATCATCATCGTCGACATCGCTTATCCTGACGGGGATGCACGACATGTTTATCCAACGTATAGGAATACACGTTGATCATTGAGCGTTTTCCTTCTGCATCTCGTGCTCGTGTTTCGAATTTTGATGTATCAGAAATAGTCACCGGGTATTCGATGCCAGACATTACACTTTCAAAACTCGGACTCGTATTGTTTGTAATATCCAACCCACTGTGGATTATTTTTGCAATAAACAGGATGCAGTGCAGCCAATATACACCAAAAAAAAAACATCCGGTTGCGGCGACAATATAAGCAAAAACTAGGTCGTGTCAGTATTGCCAACTCACTAGGCCTCTGAGTTTAGGGCAACCCAAATTGTGCTGCCAGAGCGTGTTGCGAGCGGACCAGGTTCGAGAGCACAAACTAAACTGGCATCTCTCGCATTACTATTTCAGCGAAGCGTTGCAGAACAAGCAATATTTGTGTTTCCCACAGTCGTATCTCGAGTATCATCACAAGCTGGTCGGGGGTTACGTACGCCGTAACCCTCACATAAACGTAGCACTCAAAAACAGAACAGAGAATGAGATTATTTTGACATTGGACTTCACGTCACTCTACCCGAGCATCATGGTCGCAGCCGGCCTCTCCCCTTTCAACGTGAACTTGGGGAGTGGCGCGAATTCCACGCCGCCGGAACAGGCATTCTGCCCGGTACGGAAGTTAATGTTTATCGCGGCGTTACAAATCCAGCCGGTTGTACGGAAGCTGATCTTCACGTGTATTTTTCACGAGACACGCTTAATGTCACGTGCATACGCAAGATCATGGCCTTGCGTAAAAAAATCAAAAAATTTAAAAACAATAAGACTTTACCACCGGGCAAACTGCTCGAAATAGATGCCAAACAGAACACAGTTAAATTAATAATAAATAGTATGCACAGGTAAATATACAAATTGAAAAACACCCCCGAAGAGATTTGTCCCCCACGTCAATCAATTTTACGTTCGAAGGCCGTACGGGAAAACCTTTACTTTTTTGGTTGGGCACCACGCACTCCTGGCGGGGTTATGGGGGCCAGGAATCCTAAAAAACAACAATTATTATTATTTTGTTTGTTTGCTTGCATCACAATACACGCGCACGCGTGTGTGTGTGTGTGTGTGGCACATCGTTCCCCCCGAGAGAGGTTTACAAAGGTCACGATATACAAACATTGTCGGAGTTGGAAAATTACGATATGGTGTATTCGCTCACCACTGTTGCCAGCCATAAATCTCTCTCTCTCTTTTTATTTTACAGTAACGTTGGCATCTCTATTTTTTTTAGTTGTAAGTAAATTGCCAACACACTCTAGTTAATAATGCTACATATTATACGCACACACGCACACACATACTATATTACCATCCGCCCATCTCTCTCTCTTTTACGGCAGTACATATTTGTTGCCGGCTCTCCTTGCCCAGTATATGTAGGTTGGCAAAAATTGCTTTATGCACTGTAAGGCAAGCCTCAAGCAAAGTTGCCAGCTCCTTGCTTTAGGTTAGGTTAGACCAAGAAAAAAAAGCTGTAGGTGGGTGTTGGCAGCTGTCGGTTGTTTAACTCTTCCCTCTCTCTCTCTCTCCTCTCTTTTTTTTGTAAAAGGCCATGGCAAAAGTACCAGTAGGTTGGCAACCTTGCTTTATGCACTGTAAGGCAAGCCTCAAGCAAGGTTGCCAGCTCCTTGCTTTAGGTTAGGTTAGACCAAGAAAAAAACCTTGGTGATTTTTTTCGAGTAAAATGTTGGCAACACTGCGAGAAAATGGAGCTCATGCCTTACAAGAAAAAAACATTAAGGCGATTTTTATTTGATGACGTTGAACCCGTGCAGTGTTACCACCCATCCATCTCTCTCTCTTTTACGGCAGTGCCGGCTCTCCTTGCCCAGTATATGTAGGTTGGCAAAAATTGCTTTATGCACTGTAAAACAAACCTCAAGCAAAGTTGCCAGCTCCTTGCTTTAGGTTAGGTTAGACAAAAAAAAGCTGTAGGTAGGCTGTCGGTTGTTTAACTCTTCCCTCTCTCTCTCTCTCCCCTCTCTCTTTTTTTTGTAAAAGGCTATGGCAAAAATACCAGTAGGTTGGCAACCTTGCTTTATGCACTGTAAGGCAAGCCTCAAGCAAGATTGCCAGCTCCTTGCTTTAGGCTAGGTTAGACAAAAAAAACCTTGGTGATTTTTTCGAGTAAGATGTTGGTAACACTGCGAGAAAATAGGGCTTATGCCTTACAAGAGCAAACCATCAAGGCGAGCCCCACCGAGCTTTACTTTCGGGTGTAGTGTTGGCAACACTGCGAGAAAAAGGTTGCCAGCTCCTTGCTTTAGGTTAGGTTAGACCAAAAACTTTGGTGATTTTTTTCGGGTAAGGAGTTGGCAACACTGCGCCTTACGAGAGAAATCCATTAAGGCGATCGAGCCCCACGAGCCCCAAAAGAAGATTCAGTACCCGGACACTAGGTCTACTGACTTGTACATTTTTTTTGACATGTATATTATTATTATTTTTTTTCACGGAGGAAGAAAGTCCGTGCTTCCGACAGCGCGATGATGTGCGTAATAATATCTTCAGTTTCCTGTTTAGACTTGCGCCAATCATCCGTGTATCGTCTTCTTCCCTGCCTCGCCTCGTGCAGTTCGTCCATTCTCTTGTTTAATTTTTCCCCTGCGGCCGAAAGAAGAGTATCGAGATCGCCGCACCTCATGGCACTGATCTCCCGAAGACGGTCCTTGGCAGCCATTTCACATGGGATTCGAAATGCCGGCGTCGTTTTAGCTATGATCAAAAGTTTCCCTATATCCTCACAATCTCCGTTTACTGCCTGTTTGAATATTTTTCTAAGCAGTTCGTGCGGCAAATCAGTTATGCAAGCCATGTTGTTTTTTACTGTATGTTATTTATATACCCCACCCAAATTTTTGTTTCGTGTTCATGGCGATGGTGGTGCTCAGTGCGGCGACCCGTTCACCCAGCGACGCGTCTCTGCTGACGAATCTTTCGAAAGCTGCGTGCTCCAATTTCTTGTCTGCTTCGTGACGTGCATCCAGATCCGTCTGCGTGGTGTTGTAGGCGATGTCGTGATCTTTGCATGCAGCGTCCAACGGATTCACACCCTTGTCTCCTCTCTCCAATCTTTTCTCGAGTTTGGTACCCGGTCCGCAGTACTGGTAGCCAGGTAAATGCATCTCGAAAGGTAACTTGTTGATGATGTCGTTTACGAGTCCCTTTCCTTCGGCCACGTTCCAGAATCTCGGAGGCAGCGTGTTGATGATTTTGATCAGGTAACCTATGCCCTTGTCGTCGTTCACGATGAAGTTGGGAAGTTTCGTGCTGATCATGTCCACGATGCCAACCTTCTCGTTGTAGAAATTACGATTGCCTGCATTCTCTTCGCCGGCTATCACCAACAATCGGTCCACGAGCTTCCTCACGTCGTCCACCCAAACGAATTCTTTGGGTAACGTGTTGTAGCGTTTGACGCCGCTGCCTGTTTTGACCTGGTTCCAAATCGGTTTGATGAGATTCCTGTACTTCTCACCGCTGCTCGATTTCACCCTATTCTGCGAGGCATCGTTGTTCTGGTACAAGGCATCCGTCATGATCAAAATTTCCTTGTAACTCTGGTAATCTTCGTCGGTGTAACCTTTCGGCTGATTTTTGGCAACGAGTTCCCACAGTCCCACCGTACCCGGATACCTGGTCCAACTATCCTTCTCGCCTAAATTAACTTTAATGTCGTTGCCTTCGAAGGTCACCTTCGATTTCCCAATCTTCCACACCACACCACCGCCTTCGTTGGTTTCCATGCTCGGATACAATCCGAACACTTCATCCTTGTCGAACTTCCCCGTGCTCAGGTAGTCTCGTGCCAAAGGTCCCAACTCGATCTTATCCGAAGACGACGTGCTACCTATGGCTCGACGTCGTGCCGGTACTTCCTTCAGTTCGAACGGCGTCGAAGGAATGCTCGAAATGGGCGTGGGTACAGCGTAACTTTTAGCTGCGAGTGGTACGAGTTCGTTGATCAAATTTTTATTTTGTTCCGTGACACCTTTAATTTCTTTACCTAGACCGCTGATGGCGTCGATCACAGGTTGATCCTGACGTTTCTTCTCTTCGTAGGATCCGCGATTCTCGGATTTCCAACCTTTGAAGCGTTTCGCGAGGTATTCTCGCAACTTGAGATTTTCGTCTTCTTGAAATTGACGTTTTGACATTTTTCTATATACGTTGAAACGTTTTTGAAACGTCGAATTCTCAGCCTATACGTTCGGTTCTCGTAGTTTTCTTGCTGTCACCCTCTTGAGACTATCCACTTTTTCTAACACTCACTTTTTGTTGTAATGGTTATTTTATATATGCTTGTCAGACGTTTGAAAAAAAAAAGAACGTTTTTTCAAATTTTATTTTTTAGATTCTCGATTTTTGATTTTTTTTGGATTTTTTTCTTCTTGTTGCAAATCTGAAATTGTCCTCTTGTTAGCCTTTGAGACGTCTAGATAAACGTTTATTTTATTTCTATATTTTCCATGGTTTGCTTTTCGAGTCATGTCGATGGTCACGAATCCGAAATCACCGCTGTTCCAACAGTGGGAGCAGAATTGAGAAAATAGATTGTAATTTATGTCAGCCCCTACGTAATCATCGTGTGCGTGTTTTAAATTGGTGTGGTCTTGTCGAAACAAGCAAATGAAATTAGCGTTGTCGCGTAGCAGTTGTTTCGGAACCTTGGAAAAAGTTTGTGCCAGGTAGAAACAATCCAATCCTTTGTGACGTCCTCGAGTGAAAAAATTACGAATCTCGTTTTGATTTTCCAAGATCATGTTGTCGAACACCACAACGGAATTCTCGAGACAATCGTCTAGTGGAATGATTTCAGATGCGAAAGTTGCAATGCCCAGTCCCTCGTACAGTTTCATAAGTTGCTGGTATTTCGGTTGTTCGAGACTTTTCGAAAATACGTAGAGGTGTCTGTTTTCCCAGTCTAACCAATTGGGTGCGAGGATAAAATTATCAATGAGCAGTGTCGTCTTTCCGCACCCCGAAGGTCCTACGATCAGACACCGCATGCTATCGGGGAGCAATTCGCCGTTCCTTTTCTTCGTTTGATTTTCCGAATCAGATAGACGCTTCACAACATTCCACGTACTCATAGAACCACTTCGTTCGAATCGATCCAACTCGTTTCCGGAAGTCCCAGCCATTTCACCAAAAGTTTGTCACCTCTCTTGCGCAAAACTTTTTCGATGAGGTACGTGTCGGGGTATTTAGTTTTCGAGAGTTCCTCCTCGTAGAAGCGCCCCAATAAAATTTCACCGCCACTGTCCTTTATTATATACGTGTGACGGTTCCCGGGTAGAACTCGAACCACGATAAAAAGTTCCGTGCTCCAGTTTCGTGTGAAACCACTGTCGAACGTTCGCTTCAATTTACTGACCCTCACCTGGTCTCCAATTTCGTATTTAGGTTTTTTTTGTCGTGGGCGTGTACTTTGGACAGTAAACGCTAGAAATTAAACGTTGCTCGTCGGACTTGGTAACGTCAGCTGGCTTCATGCCTATCGTTCCGTGCACCGTGTGATTATAGTCGTTAACGAGTTCCGGAAGAATGGTGACCCACTTGTAGCTTCCCTGAAGCGTAAAGCGTGACCACATGCGCGATTTCAGAGTGCGATTGAATCTTTCCACGATGCTGGCTTTGACGTCACTGAAGGTCGAGTAATGTTGAACGTCGTGTTTCCGAATAAACTTTTGGAATACGGCATTGTAAAATTCCTTCCCCTTGTCCGTGTGCAGAAACCGAGGTCGTCTGCCGCCGCTTTCGCGAAAAATTGTCTTGAATGCTTCCGTGACGCATGTTCCTGTTTTCGCCTTCAAAGGTAGAGCCCATGCGAATTTCGAAAACGTGTCTATGACGGTGAGGAGGTACTTGTTGCACTTGTACAATTTATGTACGTTTTTCAACTTTCCGCTACTCATCTCCACGAGGTCGCTTTCCCAGAGGTCGTCGATGCCCTTGGTTACCACCGCCAAACGTTCGTAGTTGCGGCGTGCAGGTTTATGCAATTCTTGGACGATGGCTTGCCTAGACATTTTTTTTTTTTTAGAGATTACGTTTGAAGAGAAGCACCAGCGTGATGGGATTCAAAGAGGGTGGTACCTCGCTCGTGTTTTGAACGATCAGCTTATCGCCGGCACTCACGTCGAAAACGGTAAGATCTTCGTCTTCGTGTATTTCATATATGTTGCGCGTTTCGTTCCAACGTGCCAGAGGAATGTTTCCTGCTTTCTGGACACCACGATTCGATATCAAAGTCATGGTGGGAACGCTAGCTTTTCTGCCGTGAGACCAGTACGAAAATTCGTTTATCTGAATTGTGCCATCGAGGAGAAACTTGTAGTACGGATGATAAGGATGCAACATGTACAGTTTGTTACCTTCGACGAACGTGGAGATTCTCTGCTGATTGGGTACGCTGTTGATTTCGATGGCTTGCAAGGTGAACAATTTGGCGAAATTAGTGTCGACGCCGAGCAGATTACTGTGAACTTGTCCGAGTTTATTTTCGATGGGCAGCAAATGCTCGACTATGGTATCCGTTACGGTAGAAAACGACGGTTTGATTTTCACTTCCACGTTCAACTGCTTGTAGTTTTCGTTGAGTTCTTGCAACTTGGCACCGAAAGAGGCCAGCGTCGATTCCTGCGTGGATTCCAGCACTCCAACTTGATCTCTGATGTTGACGACAATGTTCTGAAGGTTCTCGACTTGATTCAATTTCGAACTTTTCTCGGTAAGATCGTTCACGATGCTTCGCATCTCTGTAAACTGCGTGTGAAGATCGGCGACGCTCTGCGAAGTGGGCAGCGTCGACACCAGCGAACTAATTTCGTCTCGAATCTGTTCCACGTTCGCCGTTTCCGTTTCCAGTCGTTTCAGCATACGCGATATGTTTATTTTCAAAGCGTGTAATTCTTTGGAGGTGGGGAGATTGGCCACCCTACTCTCGAGATCGCTCAATGAACTTTTGATGTCGCTCGAATCGGATAGTGCCGTCACCGCCTTTTTCAATTTTTCCAAATCTTCGCTCGAAGGTACGCTCGTCCGTAACGATTCCAAGTCACCCTGTATGTTGTCGAGTACGTGATGAAAATGAGCAAGATTGGATTCGACGTTCAAATTTTCTAAATATTCGATCTTCTGCTGAACCGTGCTTAACGTGTCTTGAATGCTCGTCAGCGCGCTCGCTTCAGCGTGAATATTTTTAATTTCTTCGTTGATCAACTCCAGAGACGACTGAAGCGTAGCGATGGTGGTTTGAATGTGTTCGAAATCTTGATAAGCCTCCAATTGAATTTTTATGTTCGCGACGCTATTACCGATGACCTGCAGTTCGTCCGAAGATGGTAGGTTTGTTATTGTATCTTCCAAAGTCTGCAACTTGGATTTAATTTCTTCCAACGTGCTGGTGAAATCTTCTTGTAATTTGGAAACGACGACATGCAAGCGTTCTACATCTATATCGTTCACGACGGTTTGAAGTTCAGAGAAATTCTTTTCGATTGCGGAAGTTCGTTCTTCGATTTCGAGTTTCAATTTTTCCAAATCTTCATTTTTTGATTGAAATTGCTGTAATTTGGCCAAATCATTTTGAAGCGAATCCACGCTCAACTGTATATTTTGAACGTTGTCGTAAGAAGGTACGTCGACATAATTTTTTATGAGTGTTTTCAGTTCGGAATCGATTTTCAGAATGGGGTCGAGACATTCCGTTTGGAGCGTAGCGATCTCCGACTCTAAACTTTTGTTTAAGGTCTCCTGCAAAGCGATCAAATCGCTCCTCAACTTTTTGACTCGGACATCCAACATGAGCATCTCTTCTGCGTGGTCTACACGCTTGGTGTGGCCGAAAATGTCGTTAGGCATTTTTGGTTAACGGTTATTAGTAGTGGTAGTGGGCGGTTTCACAAACCTCAAGTGAGGAGCTGAAGTGAGGAGCTCCTTAATGGATTTCTCTCGTAAGGCATGAGCTCCATTTGATGGCGCAGTGTTGCCAGCTCCTCACTCGAAAAAATCACCAAGGTTTTTGGTCTAACCTAACCTAAAGCAAGGAGCTGGCAACTTTTTTCTCGCAGTGTTGCCAACACCTTACTCGAAAAAATCACCAAGGTTTTTGGTCTAACCTAACCTAAAGCAAGGAGCTGGCAACCTTGCTTGAGGCTTGCCTTACAGTGCATAAAGCAAGGTTGCCAACCTACTGGTGCTTTTGCCATGGCTTTTTACAAAAAAGAGAGAGGAGAGAGAGAGAGAGGGAAGAATTAAACAACCGACAGCCTACCTACAGCTTTTTTTTCTTGGTCTAACCTAACCTAAAGCAAGGAGCTGGCAATCTTGCTTGAGGCTTCTTAATAGTTTGCTCTTGTAAGGCATAAGCTCTATTTTCTCGCAGTGTTGCCAATATTTTACTTGAAAAAAATCACCAAGGTTTTTTTTTGTCTAACCTAACCTAAAGCAAGGAGCTGGCAACCTTGCTTGAGGCTTGCCTTACAGTGCATAAAGCAAGGTTGCCAACCTACTGGTACTTTTGCCATAACTTTTTACAAAAGAGAGAGGAGAGAGAGAGGGGGAAGAGTTAAACAACCGACAGCTGCCAACACCCACCCTAACCTAACCTAACCTAACCTAACCTAACCCACCCTAACCTAACCTAACCTAACCTAACCTAACCTACCCTAACCTAACCTAACCTAACCTAACCCACCCTAACCTAACCTAACCTAACCTAACCTAACCTAACCTAACCAGGTCTAACCTAACCTAAAGCAAGGAGCTGGCAACCTTGCTTGAGGCTTGCCTTACAGTGCATAAAGCAAGGTTGCCAACCTACTGGTACTTTTGCCATGGCTTTTTACAAAAAAAAGAGAGAGGAGAGAGAGAGAGAGGGAAGAGTTAAACAACCGACAGCTGCCAACACCCACCCTAACCTAACCTAACCTAACCTAACCTAACCTAACCTAACCCACCCTAACCTAACCTAACCTAACCTAACCTAACCTAACCCACCCTAACCTAACCTAACCTAGGCCGTGTCCGGATTGGCAAGCGCTCCGTCCAGTTCTCCCCCGTTGCTCTCGCGTGCCGTCGAAGTCACGTCCAAGTCGTCCGAATCTGCATGTCCCCTTGTAGTACGGTTGTTACTTTTCCTGCCAGGTGTCAGCTCGAACTTCACCCACCGTGCTCTGGGGCGCAGGCGCATCGCACGGAAGCAGAAGGCAGATGCCAAACAAACATGACAATGATTTCCACCTATTTACTACTCATATTAAAAATGTAATACGCTATTTCATCATTTACAATTTTTCTGCATTCAGTATTATCGATAAAATGTTAAAGTATAACTGAGTTTTACATCCTATAATCAGTAAATGTGTCTGTACAAAGTGAAAGTTAGAATATGGCTGCCAAGCGCAGCGTCACAGCGAGTTCAAGCGTGCATCTGTCGCTCCTCTCTGCTCTCCCCTCCGACTCCACGTCTGCCGCGAATTCGGACAACGGAGGTTGGCTGAGTCCCCGGATGGAACGGTGCTCTAGGTGACATCTGCCGCCGATTCGGACGCGCCCCTAACCTAACCTAACCTAACCTAACCTAACCCACCCTAACCTAACCTAACCTACCCTAACCTACCCTAACCTAACCTAACCTAACCTAACCTAACCTAACCTAACCCACCCTAACCTAACCTAACCTAACCTAACCAGGTCTAACCTAGCCTAAAGCAAGGAGCTGGCAACCTTGCTTGAGGCTTGCCTTACAGTGCATAAAGCAAGGTTGCCAACCTACTGGTACTTTTGCCATGGCTTTTTACAAAAAAAAAGAGAGAGGAGAGAGAGAGAGAGGGAAGAGTTAAACAACCGACAGCTGCCAACACCCACCCTAACCTAACCTAACCTAACCTAACCTACCCTAACCTAACCTAACCTAACCTAACCTAACCCCCCTAACCTAACCTAACCTAACCTAACTAGGTCTAACCTAACCTAAAGCAAGGAGCTGGCAACCTTGCTTGAGACTTGCCTTACAGTGCATAAAGCAAGGTTGCCAACATACTGGTATTTTTGCCATAGCCTTTTACAAAAAAAAGAGAGAGGAGAGAGAGAGGGAAGAGTTAAACAACCGACAGCCTACCTACAGCTTTTTTTTTTTCTTGGTCTAACCTAGCCTAAAGCAAGGAGCTGGAAACTTTGCTTGAGGCTTGCCTTACAGTGCATAAAGCAATTTTTGCCAACCTACATACACTAAACAAGGAGAGCCGGCAACAAACACGCACTGCCGTAAAAGAGAGAGAGATGGGTGGATGGTAATATAGTATGTGTGTGCGTGTGTGCGTATAATATGTAGCATTATTAACTAGAGTGTGTTGGCAATTTACTTACAACTAAAAAAAAAATAGAGATGCCAACTTTGCTGTAAGATGAAGAGAGAGAGAGAGATTTATAGCTGGCAACAGTAATGAGCGAATGCGCCATATCGTAATTTTCCAACTCCGGCAATGTTTGTATATCGTGACTTTTGTAAACCTCTCTCGGGGGAACGATGTGCCACACACACACACACATACACACACGTGTATTGTGACACAAACAAACAAACAAAATAATAATAATTGTTGTTTTTTAGGATTCCTGGCCCCCATAACCCCGCCAGGAGTGCGTGGTGCCCAACCAAAAAAGTAAAGGTTTTCCCGTACGGCCTTCGAACGTAAAATTGATTGACGTAGGGGGGCGAATCTCTTCGGGGATGTTTTTCAATTTGTATATTTACCTGTGCATACTATTTATTATTAATTTAACTGTGTTCTGTTTGGCATCTATTTCGAGCAGTTTGCCCGGCGGTAAAGTCTTATTGTTTTTAAATTTTTTGATTTTTTTTACGCAAGGCCATGATCTTACGGATGCACGTGGCATTGAGCGTGTCTCGTGAGAAATACACGTGAAGATCAGCTTCCATACAACCGACTGGATTTATAACGCCACGATAAACATCAACTTCCGTACCGGGCAGAACGCCCGTTCCGGCGGCGTGGAATTCGCGCCACTCCCCAAGTTCACGTTGAAAGGGGAGAGGCCAGCTGCGACCATGACGCTCGGGTAGAGTGACGTAAAGTCCAATGTCAAAATAATCTTATTCTCTGTTCTGTTTTTGAGTGCCACGTTCATGTGAGGGTTACGGCGCACGTAACCCCCGACCAGCTTGTGGTGGTACTCGAGATGCTGTCGCGGGAAACACAATCATCGCTTGTTCTGCAACGCTTCGCTGAAATAGTAATGCGAGAGATGCAAGTTGAGTTGATGCCCTCGAACCTGGTCCGCGCGCAACACGCTCTGGCAGCACAATTTGGGTCGCCCTAAACTCAGAGGCCTAGTGAGTTGGCAATACTGACACGACCTAGTTTTTGCTTATATTGTCACCGCAACCGGATGCGACGACGGGCATTATCTTCTCCCCACCAGGTTGAAGTACAACGAAACATACTTCAGCGTGTACGAGGAGAGGTTCCCGAAAAGGTAACGCACCACTTCGATGCCGTCCAATTCGAGTTTCGGACGACCAGAAAATCAGAGGCAATATTGATACGGCCTAGTAAGTTGGCAACATTAGTAGACCCAAATGGAGAGTTCTGCGACCGAAAGTGAGGCTCGGTGAGGCTCGCCTTAATGGTTTGCTCTTGTAAGGCATAAGCCTTATTTTCTCGCAGTGTTGCCAACATCTTACTCGAAAAAATCACTAAGGTTTTTCTCCACGTTCCACTGCATAGGGTATCCTCGAGCAAACGCATGGGAAAGAGCACCGTGTGACTTCTTGTTGATATTTTGGTTCCCGTTTTGAATCCTCCCGCCTGATAGTATGCTGCGTCCGTTTTGGATAATTTCAAAGTTCCCACTGCCGTCGACGTGATGCCTGGATAATCTATTCTGTCGATGACGGTGTTGTGTTTCCTCGCCTCCACCTGCGAGAACAGGTGAGGCACGAAGTTGTCCACGAGTATCAAATTTGCTGCTGCGGGGAACGCGTATCCGCTTTCCTTCTTCACCACGTCGAATTCAAGGTAGAGGTCCGCTCTGTGAGGATGAACGAACCCGTCCCCTACGTCCACGTCGTATTCGATCTTTCTGTTCGCTTCGTTCAAATTTCCGAACATAGGTTCTATTTATATTTTTACTTACGTATAGGCGTACATGATGAATCAGCAAACATATTTTTTCTAAGTCTTGCCGTTTCCAAGATAACCCTATTTCCGGTCGCTATTTTCGATTTCCGAGCATAGGTTTTATTCATATTTTACTCACATATAGGCGTACGTGACGAATCCGCAAACAGATTTCTCCTAAGTCTTACCGTTTCCAAGATAACGCCACTTCCGGTCGCCATTTTGGATTTCCGAGCATAGGTTCTATTCATATTTTACTCACATATAGGCGTACGTGACGAATCCGCAAACAGATTTCTCCTAAGTCTTACCGTTTCCAAGATAACGCCACTTCCGGTCGCCATTTTGGATTTCCGAGCATAGGTTCTATTCATACTTTTTCTCACATATAGGCGTACGTGATGAATCCGCAAACAGATTTCTCCTAAGTCTTACCGTTTCCAAGATAACGCCACTTCCGGTCGCCATTTTGGATTTCCGAACATAGGTTCTATTCATATTTTTTCTCACGTATAGGTGTACATGATGAATCCGCAAACAGATTTTTCCTAAGTCTTACCGTTTCCAAGATAACCCCACTTCCGGTCGCCATTTTGAATTTCCGAGCATAGGTTCTATTCATACTTTTTCTCACATATAGGTGTACGTGATGAATCCGCAAACAGATTCTTGCTAAGTCTTACCGTTTCCAAGATAACCCCATTTCCGGTTGCCATTTTGGATTTCCGAGCACAGGTTCTATTCATACTTTTTCTCACGTATAGGTGTACGTGATGAATCACCAAACAGATTTTTCATAAGTCATGAATTGGAGGGTTCTATGACAACCTATATTAATTCTCGTAAGAGAACAGAACGTGTCCTACGGGGCAAGTTAAGGGGCATGTGCATGGCCAAAGGGGAAGTTCCTTTGCGCGCTCAAGCATGATTTAATTTTATTATATTTTCAGATTGACCACAAAACAAGGTGTTGACAGGCAGTGTGTATATATATTGTAAGAAGATGTTTCATTATCAACCTCTACTTCTTGCAGTACATCCTGGACACAGCGTTGCAGGTTAACAAAGGACTTTTGGTCAGTATATATTTTTTTTCTTAAAACTGTTCGGTTACTCGCTCGTTCCTGACATCATACACAAAAGTTTTCTCCGCGATGAGGATGACGCTACACAAAATATCGGCAGGCAAGGCATCGTGGAACTCGCACACAATCTTGATGTTGGTGCGATCGTTAACAACCACCTGCCTTCTTTTAGATGTGTTGATGACGAACATGGGTCTGCGAGCTATGAACTCGTTTGGATTGTAGTACACGTCCACGTTACCGGAAGTCACTCGTTTGTAAGCTGTGTACGCCTCGTACAGTTTCAGGTAGTCCTCTTCTGCGATGTTTAGGTTGTAGTTCTCACGTGGGAAAACTTCGTTCCTGCCATTTTTGAGGTAAATGTTCTTAATCTTGCAGTTGTCGAACTGGCTTGAATTTTTCTCCTGATTGTTACCCCTTCCTGTCTGGAAGAGTACGGCTGCAAACTCGGGCATGTCGTACCGAATGTTGTTGAATTGCGTGGTTACGTCAAATTCGAAATGATTGCCGGAAGCAGGTTTTTGCACACACTGGTAGCCATAAAACTGAATGGACACTTGAGGATTCTTCAGGATGTCGGCTTTGTACTTGAGAGCATAGTTTGATTCGTATTCTACCACTGGCACGCGCAGCTCCATGGACCTTACAATACACTTGGCAGCGTCGGGTAGTGTGTTGGGAAGCAAGGTAGTACCGTCCGGGCCCAAAGTGCTGTATCGCATCAGTGCGTCGTTGTCGTTGGCAGCTCTGCGAAAAGTGACGCGCAAACCACCCTTCCACATGATCTCCTTGTAGTCCGAGAAGAAACCGGGCAGCAGACGCATGGGAAACAGTACTGTGTGACTTTGAGATTTGATTTTTGTACCTGCTTCGAATCCCCCTGCCTGGTAGTATGCTGCATCGGTCTTAGAGAGTTTCAGTGTTCCCACGGCAGTCGAGGTAATCCCGGGGTAGTCAACCCTATCGATGACGGTGCCGTGCTTTCTAACTTCCACCTGTGAGAATAGGTACGGCACAAAATTATCTACGAGTCTTAGGTTTGCGTTGGCAAGAAATGCTTCGCCGTTGTCTCTTTCACTACATCAAACTTGATGTACAAATCAGCTCTGTGAGGGTGAATGAATCCATCCCCGACGTCCACATCGTATTCTATCTCTCGATTCGCTTCGTTAAGGTTGGCAAACGTGCGACGGTTGGGAGGGAAGGACTGCAACTCGTAACTTTCGATTTGTTCCATGATGGCTATTTATTATATGTTAATCTTTACGACGGCAGTGGTCGCGGCTCCTGCAAAATCAACCACCTCCCTCTTCTTGTTTGTCACTGCTAATTCTATGTTGTCTATGCGATTACGATATACAGGAAAGTATATCGGTGGGGAGGGTGTGTAGATAATTGGCTCCATGAACTCAGAGTTTGGTTTGAACGTAACGATAATACCTGTCTGCTTGTGACTCCCTGGGATGCCGACAGAGGATTTGGTGA
>NW_028143820.1:0-31000 GCF_977018435.1 Lepisma saccharinum
ACTTATACCGCGTTTGGTAGAACCTGTACCCCTGTGAAGTTGGCCCGACCCATTCGCGTTGCCCACTTCAAAACTAGTCAGGACGTTAGTTCTTCGTTAGTTCTCGATAGTTCTCATAAAATTTTCGTTAGTTCCGAAAATACATAGAAACTATTAAGGAAATAAATGGGTCGGGCCAACTTCACACTTTTTCGACCCATATTCAAATTCGAACCGAAAACCATCCAGATCGATTGATTTTCGTTAGTTCCCGTTAGTTCTCATAAAATTTTCGTTAGTTCTCAAAATTTATCCAATTTATTCGCCGAACATGCAATCGAGGTAATTTGCAGTTTTCCAGTTTTCACACGGAAATTTTATCAAAAAATGGTCCGTATTGGTAGAATGTAGAGAGTATGAGTCAATTATATTGAAACTTTAGTCATTTTATCAAATTTATCCAATTTATTCACTGAATAAATGATTAGAAGAAATGAGTTGTCCTGAACGGCCAAATTTCGTTGCCCACCTCAAACCTAGTCAGGACGTTAGTTCTTCGTTAGTCCTCGATAGTTCTCGTAAAATTTTCGTTAGTTCTCAAAATTTATTCAATTTATTCGCCGATTAGAAAATGGAAGCAATTTGAAATTTCCCAATTTTGACGCGGAATTTTTCTCAAAAAATGGTCCGTATTGAAAGAATCTAGAGAGTATGTGTCAATTTTGTTGAAAATTTAGTCATTTTATCAAATTTATCCAATTTATTCACTGAATAAATGATTAGACGAAATGTGTTGTCCTGAACGGCCAAATTTCGTTGCCCACCTCAAAGCTAGTCAGGACGTTAGTTCCTCGTTAGTCCTCGATAGTTCTCGTAAAATTTTCGTTAGTTCTCAAAATTTATTCAATTTATTCGCCGATTAGAAAATGGAAGCAATTTGAAATTTCCCAATTTTGACACGGAATTTTCTCACAAAATGGTCCGTATTGGTAGAATGTAGAGAGTATGGGTAAATTTTGTTAAAACTTTAGTCATTTTATCCAATTTATCCAATTTATTCACTGAATAAATGCTTAGACAAAATGTGTTGTCCTGAACGGCCAAATTTCGTTGCCCACCTCAAAGCTAGTCAGGACGTTAGTTCCTCGGCAGTTCTCGATAGTTTTTATAAAATTTTCGTTTGTTCCGAAAATACATGGAAACTATTAAGGAAATAAATGGGTTGGGCCAACTTCACACTTTTTCGACCCATATTCAACTTCGAACCGAAAACCATCCAGATCGATTGATTTTCGTTAGTTCCCGTTAGTTCTCATAAAATTTTCGTTAGTTCTCAAAATTTATATAATTTATTCGCCGAACATAAAATCGAGGTAATTTGCAGTTTTCCAGTTTTCACACGGATATTTTATCAAAAAATGGTCCGTATTGGTAGAATGTAGAGAGTATGAGTAAATTATATTGAAACTTTAGTCATTTTATCAAATTTATCCAATTTATTCACTGAATAAATGATTAGACGAAATGTGTTGTCCTGAACGGCCAAATTTCGATGCCCACCTCAAGCCTAGTCAGGACGTTAGTTCTTCGTTAGATATCGATAGTTCTCGTAAAATGTTCGTTAGTTCTCAAAATTTATCCAATTTATTCTCCGATTAGAAAATGGAAGCAATTTGAAATTTCCCAATTTTGACATGGAATTTTTCTCAAAAAATGGTCCGTATTGATAGAATCTCGAGAGTATGTGTCAATTTTGTTGAAAATTTAGTCATTTTATCAAATTTATCCAATTTATTCACTGAATAAATGCTTAGACGAAATGTGTTGTCCTGAACGGCCAAATTTCGTTGCCCACCTCAAGCCTAGTCAGGACGTTAGTTCTTCGTTAGTTATCGATAGTTCTCGTAAAATTTTCGTTAGTTCTCAAAATTTATCCAATTTATTCGCCGATTAGAAAATGGAAGCAATTTGAAATTTCCCAATTTTGACACGGAATTTTTCTCAAAAAATGGTCCGTATTGATAGAATCTAGAGAGTATGGGTAAATTTTGTTGAAGCTTTAGTCATTTTATCAAATTTATCCAATTTATTCACTGAATAAATGCTTAGACGAAATGTGTTGTCCTGAACGGCCAAATTTCGTTTCCCACCTCAAACCTAGTCAGGACGTTAGTTCTTCGTTAGTCCTCGATAGTTCTCGTAAAATTTTCGTTAGTTCTCAAAATTTATCCAATTTATTCGCAGATTAGAAAATGGAAGCAATTTGAAATTTCCCAATTTTGACACGGAATTTTCTCACAAAATGGTCCGTATTGTTAGAATGTAGAGAGTATGGGTAAATTTTGTTCAAACTTTAGTCATTTTATCAAATTTATCCAATTTATTCACTGAATAAATGCTTAGACAAAATGTGTTGCCCTGAACGGCCAAATTTCGTTGCCCGCCTCAAACCTAGTCAGGACGTTAGTTCCTAGTTAGTCCCCGATAGGTCTCGTAAATTTTTCGTTAGTTCTCAAAATTTATCCAATTTATTCGCCGATTAGAAAATGGAAGCAATTTGAAATTTCCCAATTTTGACACGGAATTTTTTTCACAAAATGGTCCGTATTGATAGAATCTAGAGAGTATGGGTAAATTTTGTTCAAACTTTAGTAATTTTATCAAATTTATCCAATTTATTCACTGAATAAATGCTTAGGCAAAATGTGTCGGCCTGAACGGCCAAATTCCATTGCCCACCTCAAACCTACTCAGGATGTTACTTCTTTGTTAGTTCTCGATAGTTCTCGTAAAATTTTCGTTAGTTCTCAAAATTTATCCAATTTATTCGCCGATTAAAAAATGGAAGCAATTTGAAATTTCCCAATTTTGACACTGAATTTTTCTCAAAAAATGGGCCGTATTGGTAGAATGTAGAGAGTATGGGTCAATTTTGTTGAAAATTTAGTCATTTTATCAAATTTTTCCAATTTATTCACTGAATAAATGCTTAGACGAAATGTGTTGGCCTGAGCGGCCAAATTCCATTGCCCACCTCAAACCTAGTCAGGATGTTAGTTCTTCGTTAGTTCTCGATAGTTGTCATAAAATTTTATTTAGTTCCGCAAATGCATAGAAAAAAATTGCTGTGCCCACTCGATTGCCCACCCAATCAAATTAAATAAATATATACAATTAGGGAAATGTAAATGGTTCTGTAAGTGTAGGCTGGTACTCACTCCATGTATATTTTACTTGTGAATTTGGAGATACTCGAGAGTTCAAAAGTTTCATCCCATAACAAGCTTTGCTGTCATTTGGCGAAACCTTTGTCTAATAAGCAAGTTTACAAAGATTAGAGAAAATATCTTCTTGAATGAAATTAATTTAAGCTTTTTCTTTCTACTTCCTTAATTTTGTCATTGGAGAGCTAAAAGCACTATGAGAACTTTTTTTTTTAACACTGCTATGACTGGAAGAAATCAACAAGCTTAGTAAGTTTTATTGGATATTCACAATTATGAGGTATGCTATATGATCAAGACTTAATCAGGATTTAGAAGGATTTGGAGGGTTGCAGCTCCCAGCCTTCAATGGGGAAAAATTGCTTTGAAATCAGCCATATATTGAAGTAAAAAAAGATATTAGGAATGTGGAAGTATGAAAAGTATAACTAACCATCTCGCATGACTTGGGTTAAAGGTTATAGACTAACTGAAACTGTGCATAGATGGGAGTGAGTTCTTGATGTTGTCAACACCGGACCAGCACATAAATCTCGGCCTGGGTATGATCAAAGTAATAAACAATATACAAATAAAAGCATTTTCCTTCCCTTAATCACAATGATGACTATGAATGATGATGATGAAAATTATGAAGGGACACTCATAAAAACAGCCATGCTCAGACCGGGATTCGAACCTGGGACCCCTGGCGTCATAACCCACTGCGATAATCACTCCCCTGGTAATTTGATGTGTCACTTTCTTTATTCTCTGGCAGTTTTATTTGCATAACTGTCATCTTCAAATAATGCAATGTTTCTAAAATTACAATTTTTGATTTGTTCTAATTAATAACGAGTAATCACAAACACTACCATACCGAGGTGACCCAATTTTAATGTAACAGTTTTGTAGGTTTGGAAAAAATCTATAGAATTACTGAACTGATATTATTAGTGGCTAGCACTATTTGCAAGTTCTCTTCCAACATATAAATTTTCACTATCAGTTATGCAGTTCTTATGATTAACTTGCATGAATTTCAAAGATGATGAAGGAAGGGGTGGAAAGAAACTTTGTTCCCTGTGTATATAGCACCGTGCCATGAAGGTACATTAAGGTATCTGGGCCCTACATATGTTTCGATCATCTTGGAGGTGATGTGATCAGCACCACGCTGCGGCCGCTTTTATCCTCTTCCCCCAGGTACCATTTGATTTTATGTTTGGTGGCCCATAGAGCCGCTTTATGTGGGGACAAAGCCGGAAAAATTACGACCTTAGATCACCCACCATGATTTTCCCGCGTAGCAGTCAGACTAGAATCAAATGAGGCTAGAATTTCAGGAAAAATGCAATGGTGAAGGTTTCTTCAACAAATCTTTAATCAGGAAGATGTTACGACTGCATGATTGTAACAAATGTATCATTTTCCAGGTGTTAGAAAACAGTGTCATATATATCACATCACCCGTTTAAAAAATTTGAGTTGAATGCAATATGGCACACGTCCGCTTGGAACACACCGACGTAGTTCCCCCTAATACTAACATGTTTCTATCGACCAATTGTAGCCAGCCTAACTCCTTTCCTTTCTATAGGGGGCGTTAACGGACTTTTGAATCACCCTCTTGTCCCTTATATGTGACTTAGTCAGCATGAGATCAAGAATTACACACGCACACACGCATTCATTATAAATGTGTGTGTGTGTGTGTGTATGTATATATATATATATATATATATATATATATATATATATATATATATATATATATAGTGTGTGTGTGTGTAAAGGTAAGTAGGTAGTAGGGGGCTTTGGTAATATTTTGCGGGGTGGGGGCCAAACTTTGTAGATCCGGCACTGCCAAGAGGATTATCTTGACTGCGGTTACAGGCGCTAGAGACTCATTTGCCTACAAGAATACAGTTTACAGGATGTACTATTCAGGAGGGAGGTTGACATTTGAGTGTGTTCGAATAGGTCACACTTACAGCCCAAATGATATGTAAAAAAGATACGAATTACTGGATACGATGATTAGGTTTGATGAATTCCTTATGTCCAGATTGCTTTCTACACAAGGAAGGTAAGAGGGAAATCGAGAGAGAGAGAGAGAGAGAGAGAGAGAGAGAGAGAGAGAGAGAGAGAGAGAGAGAGAGAGAGAGAGAGAGAGAGAGACTGGGGGTAGATACGTGTTAGTCAAACTCACCTAATGCCTTACGTTTGTACTGCCCACCCTAATTTATCAATAAACAGCTTCTGCCCACCAGGTCGAATAATACTGCCGACGTCCCTGTCGACCCATATTCAACTTCGAACCGAAAACCATCCAGATCGATTGATTTTCGTTAGTTCCCGTTAGTTCTCAAAATTTATCCAATATCCTTGCCGAGCATATTTTTTATTTAGTTCTTAACATTAGTCCAAGAAATATGAAGGCCATTTGTGGTTTCCCTATTTTCCGCAGTCGAGTTTGACGATACAGAGGTCCATGTTAGGTTTTAAACAATATTGCCCTGTTTTTTTGTAATACTTAGGTAATTTTGACAAATGTATCCATTGTATTCATGAGATAAATGGGTTGTGAAAATTTGGAATTGGAAGTGGTCGGAGGAAACGGTTTCTCTTTAGGGGGAAATATAAACTTGGGTTTAAAATAATTGTCAGCCACTAAACATAAGTTTTTCTCTTGGCCCGGTACCGGGCCACAGTCCGGCAGTTGAGTGCTCGGTAACCCTAAAACTGAATCAGAAACAGAAATAGAGTGGCCACAAACGGCAAAAAAATCCACTTAAAGCAAAGAAGAAAAAAATGGCTTTCCTAAGACTGTTACATTTAATAAGTAAAAATCACTGACGTTCTTCACCGGAAGTTTGTTGTGTAGCAAGAGAAGAAGGCTTTGGGGGGTGGGGGTTCTAGATCCGACAAAGTAGAATGTATGCACATCATAATTATTATGCACAGTCCAATTAGCATAATCGCTAAACTTTCTAATAAACAGAAATTCACTTTGAAACTTACACTTCCTTTTGGGTGTCATAATGAACTTGCCCCCGATCTTTTGTGACTCTTTGCCCCGCACTATGTCGTCTTAATGCTAAGTCTTGTCTACCTACGAAAAATGTCGTCCGCCCGCCCGCCCCGAGTTTTGGTACCCAATCGATGCTACTGGAATTAACTTAAATTCAACACCACAAACAGAAGGAAATAACAGATCTCTGCTGCACATTATTGCAACTCAGCAACTGTTGTATTATTGAGAGGAAGCGATTCAATGTGCAGTTTGTTTTGTGAAATGACCATTTGAAATATTGTTCACACATTTAAATAGAAATAATTTTCATGAAAGTATAGTATTAATTATTTCTGCTTTCCCACCCCACTCAGGGATATTTGTGCGTCCCCAAAGAATTTTTCAGGACACTGGGATAAATTATACCTTTCCGGAACTGTCCTGGAAAATGCGGGACGTATAGCAACTCCTAGCATTCCCTCTTTAAAATTGTGTTTGTTTATGCCCAGATATGCTAATTGGGATTGGACCTACGGCTGAAAATGGAACCCGGACCACTGTGCCATTACTTTATGCCATCAGGGAGGCTCATTCTTTTGTTATAGATATATACATAAGATTAAATTAAAAAAATCCGGCAATTTTTCAACAACAGAACTCAAAGTTATAAGATACGTTGGGCTCTAAATTTCCATTGCAGTAGCATACTGATCGTAAGTATTACATTAGGTATATATACATGCAGTTCTGCACACGTATTATGAATTGTAAATTTTCTAATTGCCTTGAAACATCTAATAGTTTAATATTAACATTTGCCTCATTTTTATGACATCACCGGCACAAACACATGAAAGGGTGTTTTATGTCTATTATTATTATTATTATTATTATTTATTTAATTAATTATTTTATTAATGCTCAGATAGGTTAATCAGGACTGGGCCAACAGTTTTAAAATGGAATCTGAATTACTATGCCATATGTCTCCAAGAGTATCCAAAATGGTACCCATTGATTACAAGACAACAGTGTTACCAATATGCCCCTGTGTAGGCACGTAGGACAAAAATAAAGGATACCCTATCTCAGTTATCTCTGGAGCAAGCGCAAGAGATCAAGCCTCTACGCAAATAGTGACGCGAGACGGGTCATCCAATGAACACGTGGAAGCGACTGCAGCTACTAGCATTCGCAGCAGCGTGTACTGCTTCGCTCTGCCCACTCGATCTCCCCCATTCCCTTTCTACCGGTATGCGCGGCCTTGCTCCAGAGATATTCTACTCAGAGAAGAAATTGCCGACATGTCTCTCGTTGTTGCTACATCATGTAAAATTATTTAGCTAGTTCCAAATATAACATTACGAGGCTATAAACTCTTAACTGACACTTCAAGGGAACCTCGCATACATTTAGAAAAAGAAAATAGAAATTTATCCACCTCATATTACTACACCTGACTACAAAACTCAATACATACTGTTGAAAAATCTGCAAATGCAAAAAAGGTAACAATATATGACTTTAGCAATGAAAACTTTCTTGCGTAGTACAGGATATTCCAATCCAACAGTTTAATTCATTATATTTCCTTATGCAAATAAATGTAATATGATATTGTTTTTAATGTAGAATTCAATTCGGGTTGAAAATCTTTGTACTTGAGCACTGGACGTGTAATGTGGTGGTTTAAATTGTATTTTAGTGATATATTTAGTAGAAACGAAATTTAAAAAAAAAATTGAATGATGCTAGAAGTATTGAAGCTCACACTATTATAATTATGTTATCAGGTTAATACATGTGCCCAGTACCTTGCTTATAATAATTGCAAAATTGTGAGTTTCCAACTACTATCTTGTATGGATTTGTGTAAGACATCAGCAGGGAGCATGGGATGCTGGAGATTAGAATAGAATATTGATACTGTGAAAGTTACAGGAGGCAGTGGTCTGAAAATTTGGGAAACCACTCTAGTAAATTGAAAAGGAAGCTTTTACCCCCTTTTTTAAAATCAGAATCCTACTGCGATGTTACATTAATAGGATGAAATGGTTCAAACAAGTGCAACCTCTGCTCACATGAGAAGTACGATATTTCACAATTTCTCTTGCCCTTGATATCCTTTGTTCCACTTTTTTTGTTGCGGCACATCAAAAGATGTCTGTCCGAGGAACGTGCCTTTCTAACGATTTTTACAAGAAAATTGAACATGTAGGAAGCTCAAAGATATTTATGTAATAACCGTAATAGGATATGTATTTATTACATGTAATTATTATTGCACACATTTCTGTGTATTTTTAGCGGTGGAGGTTTATATGTTATTGGAAGGATTTGGCCAACCACTTAAGTGGAAAGGAAGGAACAGGTTAACATGACCAGGTGGAAATATCTGTTGTTTACTCGTAATTTAATGGTTAAAAGGCGAATAGCTGGGTGGGAAGTAACTCATTGTTTTCACAAGTAATTGTGAGTGTTGACAATTAGTTGAACATGTATAGGGGACGCTTGCAAAAATTAGTATGAAACGGGGTAGGCTGACAATAAGAAGTGGTTTTCCCTGATGGGAATAACATTTGTTCACTTCCTTTCATTTACCTCTTCACACCAGACTAATTACTCGAAGGCAAGGATTTGTTTGCAGCACCAATATATTACTTCCATCATTCACGACCTCCTTCCTTTTGTGATGTACAGTCCTACCTGTCGACCTAATGCCATCCTCCGTGGTGCCTTATTTAGAAATATCTATTGTTCGTAATGGGTCGTTTCAGGGACATCGGACGCAGCAGCAAGCTTTCACGGCCGTGATGTGTAACAAAGCCTCCTTTCCAGCGCCAGGTGTGTACAGGTGTTCGCAAGGGCTGCGTTCTGCCGTGAAAGAAATAGCTGTGAAAGCATTCGTAGACTGGATTCTGTTGTAATTGTAATTTTACCGTTAATGGGGAGAGTTGGTTTTGTTGTAGAACTCAGGGGCTCTGACATTTAGAATTGAGCACGCTACTGAATTTGACTCAATTTCACAGATTATTATTATTATTATTATTATTATTATTATTAAAGCTACCATTTTGATATTACAATAGATATGCAAGTTCGAACATCAAATTCAAAGTAGCCTTTTTGCAGTGGCGTGCGCGGGATTTTCGAAAGGAAAAGGCTTCATATACTATTTTAGTAGTCCGTCCTCATTTTTTTCTTTGCATGCCTTTCACATTCTTTTTTTAGAAATACTGGGTCAAAAGGTATGACCCTCATCAACACACCCCCTTAGGCACGCTATTGCCTATTTGAAATCATTAAGAACTCTAAGGATTGTGTAACCGAGCTACAACCAGGGGTCTCAGGTTCCAATCTCGGCCTGGGAATGGGTAATTGTGACTGTCCATTCATTAATTTCATCATATCATCACTCATCCCCATCTTCGCAATTAGCCAACAAGTGACAGGAAGGCGAAGTAAAATAAACTAAATCAATCAGCCAAATCAAAGGATTGTGTGGTGGTTATTACTAGAATTGTGTAATAATTGGTCCTGTTAAGGTTAAATATTCCCTCCATAAAATTGTAGACACGGGCAGATTTAAATACCTAGGTATATGTGTTGAATGTAATATTTAAAGTGGAGGATGTCTTTCCCTAGGCTATTGTAATTTAAGTAAAGCAGTCTCTTCCCAGCCTATTCTCAAGGCTCAGAGAAATGCCCCCATTTCGAGTACCAAAACTATTAAGAAATCAGCTGACGACATACGTAAATGTATTTACAGCTTTTTCCATCACTTCTGAAATTTTATATCAAGAAGATAGTAATTTATTCGCTAGAAATTGTAGGAATATATCTACTTTATATGGAAAATTTTCGTGGACTTCCTGAGCTTCAAGCATAGACGAATGCGATTGTTCTTTTTTCTGGATTTAAATCTTCTTCCACTACAAATAGTTGTATATCATGTATCTTGTCAAGTGAACTTTGGTTAGGTGTTGCAACACCGAAAATGATAGAAAGAAAAATGTAAGCAGAAATCAGTCCAAGGCCACGGTTTTACCCCCGATGTTGTCTACGCTACCACAGCTTTTCCTCTCTCGCTGGCACTAAACAACAACAACAAATTAAACCATTGGAAAAGCTAAAATTTGTAACCCAATGGTAAGATCTGTAATATGCATAAAACACATCTAAGAAAATAAGTCACTGCGCCCTTGATATGAGCTGAGGTTGTAATGGTATTCGGCATACAAAGGGACAAAATACGGGGCAGCACAACTTCACAGACGATTATACTGTATCTACATCTAGTTGACAGAGCCTCGACCATGTAGTTCTAGGTCATACATCGTGAAAAGGAGATTAACTTTTAGTTGCCTTCGAAAGTCACCCCTTACACTTTGGTATAAAAAATAAACTCTTAAAAAAACGAGAGCTTAAACACCCCTGTGAAGTTGATTTTTTTTTTTTTTTTACTTTGATGTACTAATTCATATGAATACACACATATTCTGATATTGGTGAAGTTTAGAGGTCTTCAAATCATCAATGCAATTTTAAAGAAATGTACTTTGTATCAAGTTTCTTTCCGGTTTTTGTACCGTCACGGAAAATCCGGGAAATATTTTAAAATGTCTCCTTCCTCGCAAAGACACACACTTCACAAGAAAATTATGGATTAAGGACCATGCCTTAGAATATGCTGTTAGGAAGATAAAAGAAACTAACGAAGGACTAAAATTAAATGGTGTGACTCAGTTGTTAGCATGTGCAGATGATGTAGACTTATTAGGGATGATATAAATACAATTAAGGATAATGCTAAAATATTTTTCAAAACTGCTAGAGAGATAGGTTTGGAAGTTAACAAAGAGAAAAGTAAATATATGGTTACAGGTAGGGTGACCAGACGTCCTCTTTTATCCGGACATGTCCTCCTTTTTAGGTGTCTGTCCGGCGTCCGGGCGGATTTTTTAGAAATCTGTAAATGTCCTCCTTTTTTGATAGCATCCAGTAGCGCAACCACAGGGGGCATTGCTCCCCCAACCTTGGACGGAAATGAGTTCTGGGGGGCAAACATTGACGGCTAAGTGTTCAAACAGAGGGCAATTACCACCCACAACTTCAAATTTTATGCAAATAAAAATACTTTTCGTAAAATTTTCTTGCTCGCTTCGCTCGCAGTACCTCCTTTTCTTAGTCTTCTCAAGTTTAGAACTGTAGTTAGGGGATGGCGGAAGTCGGCTCTGGGCGCCGAACGATCTAAATGAAAATAAGTTGTAAAATTGATTGATCGATTTGTGGCTGTAAGTCCACAGAAAGGCTAATCAGAACTAGAGCCTAGAGCTACAGTTTAAAGTGGGATCCGAATCACTCTGCCATGTGCCTCCACCGGGTATCGAACCCAGGACCCCTTGATCACAAGACTACGATGTTACCACTACACCATCGGGGAGGCACAAAAGTTGTAAAAGAGAGAATGCAAGGGCGTCCCATGAAATTATTTGCGCCCTATTAAATCAAAATTGATTTCAGTCTGCAAGAAAAATTGGATCCAGATTGGGCGCGTTAAGTATTCGAGCAATGCTCACCTAGCATCTGGGAGCTGAACACGATCATTTTCCCAACTGAGTCATTAGTGGGGGTGTGCGGGATCCAGAAAAGCCGGTACCGAGATAGGTAAAAAGAATTTCCTGTTCCGATCTCAACTTCGGGAAATTATTTCCACACTTTTCAGGATCCCGAGCAGTCAGGAACCTTCAAATGGTAATTTTTAAAAGTAGTTAATTCTTGAAGTTTTCTGCATTGTAAGTGTCTTGACACTTCTCGAAAATTGTAAAAATAATAATAATAAAATAAAAGACAGTGACGTAAAATTCGTGATTTCCACAGCGTCGGGAAATTTTTAAACATTTCCAGTTCCGAAAATTTCCCGGCTTGATCCGGAAATCGCGATTCTCTCCCGTCCCGACCAAAAATAGTTCTGTCCCGCCCACTCCTAGTCATTACATTAGTACGTATTATTTTAAGTCGTTGCTTCGCAATCTGAGACTTCTCAAACACGTGTAATCTGAGCAGTTCATTTTCGATTGATTGATATGGTTTATTTTAATTCGCTTTTTTGCCTCCTTTGGCTAATCGCAATGATGAGGATGAGCGATGATATCATGATTTTAATGAAGGGACACTCACAAAGAACACTCATGCTCAAGCTGGGATTCGAACGCGGGACCTCTGGCATTGTGGCGCGGTGTGCTAACCACTCCGCCACAGAGGTCGGCCAGTTCATTTTAGAGTCAAATATACGCGATACAAAAACGCGTAGTGTGAATTTTCTTATTATTAAGTCATATTTACTTTTATGAAATAACGAATGATGATGATCTAAGCAAGAATATATCATGCTTTTAAAGGATGGAAGAAACGAATATGAGGTAAAGTGTACGGTGGCTGTCACTTTCCCCTGCTGTTGAAAGAGTGCAAATATGTTCGTGACATTAAAATCATATTTCCTGACACAATATAAACTACCTAAAATTTAAATTTCGTTTTTGGAAATAAGTTAAAGTGAAGCTTACTTGTAACATTTGCATTCACATATGGGGATATTACATTCTAATATCCAAGAATTGGAAAAAATAGTAAAATTCAATGCTTCAAACTATAGATATTCTTAGTTATGGTTGTCATGTTAAACAATAGATTAGGAGATTGCTTTTGTTGCTTAAAAGTAGGAGGAATTTATTGAAAATATCATCAGAATTATCTGTGAGTAAAGTGTTGGTAGTTTTTTTTTATTTTTATATTGATTAAATTATGAGTAATGGCAAAATGTGTTCCCATTTTTTGCGATGTCCTCTTTTTTATGACTTTGTCCTCCTTTTTCACCATGCTATGTCCTCTTTTTTGAATGCATGTGTCTGGTCACCCTAGTTACAGGTCGAAACCAAATGTTAGGTAATAATCAAAATCTAATTATTGATAACAACTGGTTTGAACCAGTTTCCAAATTCAAATACTTAGGAGTAGTATTAACAAGTGAAAATTATATTAAAGAGGAAATAAAAAGTAGGCTTAATTCAGGAAATGCATGTTACTTCTCTCTTCATAAACTTTTGTCTTCTCGTTTAATATCTAAGAAACTAAAAGTTAAAATATTCAAAACAGTAATTTTGCCTGTAGTATTATATGGGTGTGAAACTTGGTCCCTTACATTGAAAGAGGAACATGAATTGAGAGTATTTGAAAATAAGATCCTTAGGAAAATCTTTGGACCTAAAAGGGATGAGGAGACAGGTGAGTGGAGAAGGTTACATAATTTAGAAGTACATAATACACTGCAAAAAAAAAAGGTGTGTTTGGGGTGAGTTTCGCTCTTTGGAGGCTTCGAAGGTCAGAATACTCGGAATCCTCACCCTTTTGAGTGAGTTTCTCCTCCCTACCCTAGGGTGAGTGCAGATCTGTCGTGAAAACCTTCCCTATACACCTCTTTGGGTGAGTTTCGGTTGCACCGTGATGCCACATGTACAAACTTTCCCACTGAAAATCCACTCACAGGCCTTGTCATAGCGAAAGAATTTTGCCGGCATGACAACGTTTGTGGTCCTGGGCCCCCTGCCAGGCTCTCCGAGCAATTTGTCTACCTGCTGCACCCTTTTCCCAACAAATTACCACCCTGTAGCAGTTCTCTAAATATTCAACAGAGGCGCTGTACTGCAAGTGGCGCTGGTTCTAGTGACCAACTCATGAAATACTTTCAAAATAGGTCGAAAACCCAAGGTTCGTCGACGTTGTCCGTGTGGGGGAAAATAGCGCTCGACGGACCTTGGAATAAACCTATCAGTTTTGAGATCCCTGTGATGTTTTTATAATTAGAAAGTGTACGAAATAAATACCTGTATGTTACATGTAAATTTCAGGAATAATCTATTTGAATAGTCATTTCATATTTTCAAGTACCATTTCACTGCTTTACGTCAGTAATTAATAAAATTTAAGCCGAAAGAAAAATATGATTTTTTCTCTCACATATCATATTGAGGTTTAGATTTGCTGCTACATTTCTTACTGCACTTAAACAAAGGAATTACATGTTTATAGCCTGAAAGAACGTGTGACATATGCAACCGTGCAAGTGCATACAAATTAAGGCATAAAAAGCTGTGTGTTTTTGTTTACAATATTTCTTCTTTTTTGTTGTTCGAACCTTCAGTAAGGTATGACTGTATCTTTGTAGTTATTTTATCATGAAAATATAATGTGCCTTCATTATCAATGTTATCTTGGAGAAGTACATTTTGTTATTTGGAGTCGGTATTTCTAGTGTTCATTCATAACGCTTATCTTTCGTGCTGCATTACACTTTTCCTATTCTTATTTCATTATTTTTTTCGGCTAGGAGGAAGCTCTTATGCAAAACACAGATTACAGATATAACACCAGGAGTACACATCCTGAGTACTCAATGTAATTGGAATTATTTTTTAACGTTTAAATAATTTGTTTAACCTTACTACTTTACAGTAAGTTTAACGAGAGGCGTCAAGACAATTCTCTGTGCCGAGATGTAAAATAAACTTAATGTTTCAAATGTGACCCCACCACAATTAACAATTGAATATTTCCGAAGTCACTGGGATTATCGTAAAGGATTATGACAATAAGAGAAGGGTTATGCCTTCTTGTTATGAGGCACGTAGCCAGGGGGAGGGCTAAGGAGGCTGAAGCCACCCGAAATCCTACAAATATCTAATTTAAATAGTGCATAGAGGTAAATTAATTTTACTTACTTAGCAGGATTAAACATTAGATCGAAAAAAGTTTAGTGTATAATAGAGGAACCAGTTTATATTTTTATATTCTATCATTTTATCCAAAGAATAAATGGATCCACCAGCTCTCAAAAACTTGTAGTTTTCTTTGTGACAAGCCATACAATATAAACTTTATGAGTAAAATTTGGGAAAAACTTTTAAAACCTTTTTCTAACGGAATGTGTAACGGTTAATAACAAAATACAATAACTATGAATTTCAGTACACTAACTGTACAAAATGTAAGAAAAATGGACAATGTGTTGGATATACACAGTGGATCGAGTAGCAGCCACTCTCCATTTACACAATAATAATAATAACAAATAATTTGGATTAAAATTAATTTATTTTCAATAACTTTTAATACTTGTTATTGTAAAATGATAATTATAACCGTAGTAAACTGGTAATAATTATTGTTGTCATTATTCTTTCTACCAATCAAGTTTTATCAATGGCCTGTCCCCTTTCTGCAAATATTTCTGGCGACGCCTGTGCTGATAAGGGATGAGCCCCCCGAAATAAAATCCTGGCTACGGGCCTGTGTTATAGTCATGTTCCTAGAATTCCCATCTTTCCTGCATTTGAAATTCTTTTTTTAAAGTTCTCTGCCAAACAACTTATGTACGCCACCAATATGACATGTGACGAATACTTCAATTTGCAATTTGACGAATGGTTTAATTGTAACGATGAGGATAACACTGATGAGACAAAGAAAAGGACATATTCAACCTTTATCCAAAATTTGAACCTAGAACCCTCTGCTTCGTAGTTTACTACACCAACGACTATCTTTTGCATTTATTCAAAAGGTATGCCTAAGTGCGGTAACGCCAACAAAAAATAGTCTAGTAGGAAATGTTTCATCCCACTTTGCGTTTTATCCTTGCAAGGGACCGCAACTCCAGAAGACATTCAACTTTCATTATGTTCCCCCCACCCCCTACATCACAGTCAATGTACAACCTAAAATGCTTATCCATATCTTTGAAATCTTTAGAGCAGCACAAACAAAAATCATAAAAGCTTCTAAATTAGTCCGCTTTTCTAAGTATTCAAAAGAAATTTTGGGTAGGCTAATTAATTTCAATGAGCACATAATACCATAAACGCAGTTTCATTTCCAAATATACGCTACATTGAATGAGGCAAGTTGGTTCCCTTTCTGAGCCACTGTCTTCAAATAGATGTGGCAACAAATAAATTTTGCAACGACGTGTTGAATACCACACGTGAATATCCTCCAAAGTTCCGTTTCTGGACTTTCTCTCCTTTGTAACGAACAACCCCTTGCTGTGCGCGTCACGCGTCAAAGCACCAAACCTGAAGTCTTCCCTGGAAATGACATTACAAGTCGAAGCAGTGTTTTATTTCGGGTACACGATTATATTCCGCTGATAAACGCTGTGATTAAAATTTCTAACTAGCTTTGAAAGCTTTTTCTTGAACAAATTGCATAAAAGTTAATTGTCCTCGTCCGTGGCAGTGCGGTCTAAGGCGCTGTGCTTTGGGCTCCGACGGCATGGGTTCGAGTCCGCCTGGGTCCAGTCTCTGCGTTCTCGGCCTGTGCATAGGACCGGTAGCAACCCACCATCGTGAGGAAATTCGGGAGCTACGAGTGAGTAGTGTAACCCGGTCACGGATATCTCCTATAACGGCTGGGGGTTCGACGTGCTGACCCCATGTCACCCCATTACTGGTTGAAGATCTCCACACCTCTAGGTAGGATTGTGGGATGGAGACTGGCAGCCGGGAGATAGGTCAAGGCCCTTCAAGGGCTGTAGAGTCACGGGTTATTATTATTATAGAAGTTAATAACATTTAATTACTATATGCATTTCAGTCAAGTTACTGTTGCGCTGGAAATTCATTTATCAAGTGGATCGAGAAGAAAATTCTCCTCAAGGAGGATATAATAATAATAATAGTAATGATAATACTTTCGGAATAAAGTTGGTTTATTTCAATTAGTTTATAACAATAATAATCATAAGCATGATAATTATTATTGTTATTAATATTACTGTTTAAATTTTATTGTCGGCCTGACCACCCCTATAAAGAATTCCTCTTCCTTGTAATCCACGCACACGTCGCCTACTAAACCAAGAGATTATTATTATTATTGGTTTGTATATATGTGTGGACCTGTTCATAAGCCAACTAATTGATCGTCAAGCATTCTGTAGAAACATCCTTGAGTCTACTATTAAACGTGCTCTGTCACGGCTTACTTATTACAGACAGTTTGCATTACACTGGCACGTAAGATTTCTCAAAATATGGTGAACTGAAGTGAATCAATGCAATTGAACATAGGATTACTTTTACAAAAATTAATAAAAGTGGAACATTAATTTAGGTTACAAGCTGAGAGGAGAGTCGAGAGAGTCGGGAGAGTCGTGAATGAAGGAACCTGTCTGGCCTCTTTCGTTCTTCGCCAGACGTTCTCGTTGCTCTTTCTTTCCCGAAGGAAAAGCCTCGGTCTCGTTTCGATTATCTCAATGATAAATATATAAGAAATGTTTAAAGACATTTAGTAATAGGACTTAAAAACGAAAGTTTTAGAAAATTAAACATCTTTGAATAAAAAGTCAATCAATTTGCATATTAAAGAAATTTTGATTATAACGAATTCTAAAAATAATTTACACTACGATTTACCAAACCCTTGAACAATACAAGGCTTTCGGACAGTATAAGTCTCTGGCTGTCACTCTCGGTCTTGTCTTCATTTTAAATTGTGCTCGGTTTCAGCCAAAGTGGCACAAAAGTGAAGTAGAATAAATCAAATCAATCAATCAAAATAATCATAATAATAATAAATTTTATACCAACGGCTGATCTTCCTTTAAAAATTTCTGGCGACGCCCATGCTTTAATTCTATTGTTCTAGTCAACAGTCGAAAACAATCGATATATGTAATACCTCGAATGACGTGTCTGCCTGCCAGTGAGAAAGAAAAAAACAGCATTATACCTGCTTACCACTATCTACGATACAGTTTTATTAGTAGTGCAAGTCCCTGCATTCAACGTAGTTAAAAAAAATTGAAGTTACTTATTGCATTTTGGATGATACGTCCTTCATATCTTCACATTAACGCTTGTTATTAACTACCTGGATTTTTTTTTTTTAAAAATATTTTCCGTAAGTTCTCATGTCCATTAGCAATATGTACAAATACAGGAAAATAATTTATCTTATGGAAATGGCTATTTCAACAGTCACTCACCCAGGCTCGAACCTGGACCCCAAGTAGCAAGAGCGTTGCACCACAGCTCTGCACCCTGGGGTCCCCTTATTGAGAAGAACTTATTGCTTACAAATCCCGCTGGAAGAGTACATTTTCTTTGGTAACGACCACTATATAAGTTATATTTTCTGGAGTTCTTTGTTCCAATCAGTATATTAGGACACTACAGTAAATGCAAAGACAATATTTTCAACAATAAGACATTAAATACTCATTTATTATTATACAAGTTTTCATTACAGATTATTGTAACGAAATTATAATAACCAGCATTACACAATAAACGCAGTTTCAACTTTTCTTTATATAAAAGCGACAAAAATAACATTCTCATGTTCACATTAGTTTTTTAGGTGGTAAAAATCTAGATTTTTGGTCAACTAATCATGTGTATTCGAAAGTATCAATGTCAACTATTAACTAATAAGTTCTGGGGAAGTTTGAAGTTGTTTGTTGCGGAATCTGAATCAACTGTCCTTATCCTCCCCCCTCCTTCTATAGGGCTGTTTCTGGATGAGAATTACAATATTATATTCTACTTTAATATTATTATGAAGTACTTAACCTTGTGAAGGAAAGCTCGTCTCCGTGGCGGAGTGGGTAGCACAGCGAATCCCGGCCTGGGGATGTGTTTTCTTTGTGAGTGTCCCTTCATGAATTTAATCATATCATCAATTGATCCTCATCTTCGCGATTAGCCAAAAGTGACACAAAAGCGAAGTAAAATAAACCAGCTCAATCAATTTGTGGAGCAAAGAAATTCTGTCCTTTATTTTCTTAGGACTTTGGTATCCACAGAGCGCTTTCAAGTTGCCACAAACCAGTAGCGGATCCAGAAGATACAGTTGGGAGGGGCGGATTTCATTCGAATGCCTCACCTCACCGAGCCTCAATTCTAACATACACTTGCACTGCTATATACAGTGCGTCCATTTCGATCTTCAGCCGAAAGATCGGGAGAAGCGTGGCGGGCGGCGCTGACGGAGATGCCGACATTTGCGGCCTGTAATGCCCGCTTATTTTTATGGACATATGCAGACATTTATATAAATATTGCAAAACGAGCACTAACCTGTGTTATAATTTATCATCTGTAATTCATCCAAGTTCTGCCCTTATATACACAAAAAATACGCTTTAGAAACGATGTTAAGAGCCACAGATAATATAAATTTTTATCATAATTTTGACCAGTAACGTCCTGCTTAAGTTTATATCCTTGAAAGAGTTTTGTGTCGATGGGGATCGTTTGGAGGTTTCGAATGTGCAACACTGTATCAAGATTACGCTGCAGACGAAACCGTTAAAAGTGAATGGTTTTCGTAAGCTTCCTTGCAATCCGATATCTCCGAGCTCGAGTTTTTTTGTTCCTTCGCGACTAGATGAAGACAGAGCTGTGAATATAGTGGCGAGCAATGTAAACCAAGGGCGTGTTAATTTCGTACTGTGCGCAAGAGTGTTATTTTTGGTTACTTGCAGTTACTTGTTTGTGTTATTGCAGTGTGTATGTGTGTTGTATCAGTTAGACGATTGGAATGCCAGCCGCAAGGTTCACGTTAGAACAAAGATTTATTATGTATGACACGTACATGAAAAGAGACTCGTGTCGAGACGTGTGTAGGCAATTTGTACAGAAATTCCCAGGCGTTTCAACTCCACATAGAGATACGGTTAGACATCTTGTCCTTAAATTACGAGAAACTGGATCGTTAAATTTTAAAACATCTAAGCAAAAACGACGGATTCTAACCGAAGCAAAACTCGATGAACTTGGTGCAGCGTTAGAACGTTCTCCAAACAAACCTCTACGCCGTGTTTCACAAGAGGTGGGCGTGTCAAAATCATCGGCACATACAGCCATTAAGCTACTAAAATTAAAACCGTAATCTTATAACACAGGTTAGTGCTCGTTTTGTAATATTTATATAAATGTCTGCATACGTCCATAAAAATAAGCGGGCATTACAGGCCGCAAATGTCGGCAACTCCGTCAGCGCCGCGCGCCACGCTTCTCCCGATCTCTCGGCTGAAGATCGAAATGAACGCACGGTATAAACATCATGTTATACTGTAAACAGGAACGAAGCTGTTTTGTGTGTTCTAGAAGATAAAGAATTCCTTTGCAAAAATAGAGGTCGAGGACTGGAATAGGTGGTTATTATCGTATCATAATTCCTCTTGACCTCCTATTGCCACAATGTAAACTGAATGATCAGATAGGAGAAATATAGTGAATACGCAGAGAACACAAAAGTTTATTCCCTCAAGGGGTCTCAGTTCGATTTCATTTTGAAGCATATTGCACAGTGATTCAATACAAATTTAAACTGTAGTGTCTTTTCCGATTAGCTTATCTTGATCATAAATTTGACTTATTTTATAAATATTCCCGAGCCTTTTAAATTTGGGGATAAAACATCTGAGTCTCAAAAATATCAGGTATAATATCATATCCAAGAACTGGCAGTTGGGAAAGGGGATCGCTCCCATTGCCCTCCCGGTGGATGCGCCTGGCACAAACAACAGAGTGTAAAAGTTATCTAAACCACCCCCACCCCCAAAGATCGTTGCTTTGTTTGAAGGACATTCACTTTCAGTGTCTTTTGTTACGAGTCACGCGTCGTATACCGCGCGCTTTTCGTGGGGACCAATCGAAGGACGTCTGGGACCAGCAGGAAGTCATCCCAGAATAGCCTTGCCGTTGCCATTGTGTAAGGTCGTCTGTGGCCAATGGCCAGAATAGTTTGTCTGCTGAGTGGGTATTTGAAAGTGGAGATAAGAAAGCAACATTCAAAGGTAAGTAAGTTCAATAACGTTTTCAATATTTTTAGACTGTAAGTTTTCTTTATACATATATGCTCAGATTGTCGTATCCGCAATGATTAGACCAAAATTTGTTTCACATTTCGAAATAATGTCAGTACACGGTGAGAGGACATTGTTTAGCATGCAGTGTGAGCTCTTTCAATATTCCTCGTCCGAGGATTGACATTCGTCATGGTTTGATTTGATTTGATGGATTTGTTTTATTTTACTTCGCGGTTTGTGCCTCTTGGCTAATTTTGAGAAGATGGGGATGAGTGATGAAATGATGAAATTGATGAATGGACATTTACAAACAACCATGCCCAAGCGGGATTCGAACCCGGGACCCCTGGCGTTGCAGCTCGACGTGCTAAGATTCGTCATGGTGTCCCTATCTTTGAGCCCCGTAACCTGGAGCCTACTTTTGAGGGGGAAGAATGAAACCTGAGGCTTAACTTTGGGAGATTAGGGGAAGAGTCACGAAAAATTTTCCATCTCATAAAAATAGAGTCCAGGGATTATTTCATAAATAACTAGCGAAATCACAAATATTACTCTTTATTACTTTGCTCCTCAGGTCGCCTAACTTGAAGATTTTAACAAATGTGAAAATTTTGAGGGTCCTTGTCCCCGTCAATTTACGCCTATGGTTACGGAGACTGAGAAATCATGGTTTAAGTTTGTTTCCGTTCTTCCCACTCCCATTTTTGGAGAGAAATAATTGCAGAACTATAAGGATAAAAAATAAAATTTCAAGTGCACAAACGAAATTCTATCCAAGAAGTTGCTTGATTTTTCTTCCTCCATGATGGGGAGCTTTTAGTTGTTTAGTTTAGTTATTTCAATGGTACAAACGTAATGATTTTGTCCTTCATTTTAAAGTTGGGGGCGAGGGAACTTCAAATTTTGATTTAATTTAATCTCAAACCTTACGTTACAATCGAAAAAATTCGCTGGGATAAAACTGTACGGGCTTCCCGAAGCCCCCACCTCCACCCCAAGTTCAATTTGTGAATACTCGAACGCTGTAATGTTGCAAACGAAAGTAAATGCGATACAATCCGGTACAAACAAAGGATAATCTTATGACATACTTTAAACAGAATATGTGTATGTTTGGGGGGACAACGTCACAAAGGTTGACCGTACTGCAATTATCACTGCTACTAGTATTCTCTATCATTTTTATTTCTTTCTCCGTTTTTCATATGTTTCAATTTTTCTTTGCTCTCTTGGTTCCTCTGTTTCCATTTCCGTTATTCTTCTTTACCTTTTCCCTTTATCTTTCTACGTTTTCTTCTCTTTCCCATTTCCTTCTTCTATTTCTGTTCTCTGTCATTCGCTGTCAATGTATCTTTCGGTCTCTTTCACCCTCTCTCTTTGTGTTCTTCTGACCTTGTGTGATTCTCGCTGTGCTGTAAGCAATCCTAATTTTTAACTGTTGGCTATTTGTGTTAGGAGGAGATAGGCCAAAAATATTTCGTGGTGGGCTAGAGCCCCCTTTGGTGTCGACTATTCTGACTGCGACTGACACCTTCGTTTGGTGTGTGATGTTCCTAAAGTTGTAAAGTAACTTATTGCACACAATTCATAATCTTTCGTTATTGGCTGTCGGAACTTACCCCAGAGGGATTTGTAATTGATTTTTAAGTAAAGAGGCCAAAATAATGCAGTGGGATACTGTGGGATGTAAAGTTAATTTCCATGGGAAATATTATTTACAAAACAGGCTTCTGTAAGAGTTTATAAGATTTGTAAGGTGCTGCTTAAACTCACTTCATTCATTCGTTGTAGTCGATTGCGTCTAATATCACAATTTTTTAAAGGAAAAAAGACACATTGTAAGCAAGGGCGTGAAAGTTAAATATACAATGACATTAATTTTCGGGAGCAATGATCGCCTTCCCACACTCAGACGCTGATATTCGTGAGGTTTTCTGTAGTGTGCGTCCATAGTATCTTCAAATTTTCGGTCCTTGGGGGATTCTAAACATTAACAATTTAAGTTAAGGAAACTTACAATTTCAAGCAGCAGCTAGAATTTCTTTTAGAGTGTTTTCTTAGATTTCTTTTACACATAAATATGGTTGTGTAACATAAAATTTTAAGCATTATTTTAATTTTCAACTCCTTTTCAGGAATGTGCCATGCATAGAGCAGTGGATACGGATAATGCCCACAAACACACTTGCCTTAGTTCCAACCTACACTGAACATTACGCCACTCTTTGCTGAGAGCAGTTTTTCAAGGATCCTGCATGGGTTGGGTTTACGCAGATATGCACTGTAAGTAGAGCAGTTCAAATCTAATTTTGTTCTTTTTTCAAGGGAATTTATTATTCATTATTTTCATAAGTTTTAAGCTGTAGGAACTTGAAATGACAGAGGTCTCTTAGGAAGTAAGCTTATATGCTGAGATGGGAGGACCAGTGGCGACCATTATATGTACCCAGGTGTAGCACACGCTAGAGGTGGTCAGCTAGTATTGAACATTTAGTCAACATAGTGAGTGTGAAAGGAAAATTAAAGTGTCAAAAGTACATGCATACTTAAATACATGTATCAAGGAGTCCGAGGTTCAATACTCGGTAGTGGTTCATAATGGTTCAGATCTGACTTTGAACTTTAGGTCCAGTCCCGATTAGCCTTTCTGTGATTAAATTGGTCTTAAGAACAAATTCAAACAACAAATCTGGAAATAGGAAAGAGTGGGTGGGTGTCTCATAGCTTCGGTTATTTCTGTTTCAAAGGGATTGTTCGCCACTGGGAAGGACAGTACTAATAGTTATACACAGTGTAGGCTGGAGTGTAAAAACTTTGTTGTGGCTGTCTTAAGAAGTATTTTGAAATTGATATGGCATACTAATTACACAATGTGTACAGCGAGATGTTAAAATATTGCCAGGCAAGTTGTTCATAATTTTCAATATTTTTTGACGTCCCATGTGTATTTAAGGAATTGAACTGCATTGAACTTTTCCTGGAAATATTTATGCATCTCACTCTTTACATACCTTTCCTAATATCTTTGTTACACAATTAATTTCATTTAGGATTAGTGAAAAAAAATATGGTTGACTAGACCACACAGCAAATATACTTCTGTGCCAGCATCTTTAAGTTCTGAGAATCGATTGCTGCTTGTGTACAATTTAGTGTTCTTATGGATGTGGGATGAAGTAAGTGATTCATACATTTTATTTGTTTTCTCTTTTCAACTTGCAAAGTGAGGGTCTGTGATGCTACATTTATTGGCTATCAGTTACCCTGTAAAAGCCTACATACAAATTTTGTCTTTGGAAATTAAATTCATTTTGAGAAGTTATGTAGAAGAAAACACACACATAAAGAAATTAATTCTTATTTGAAAAGTATCTAAACTTTCATCATTCTGGGTTTCTTTCATTCAATCTTCCACTGTATGTATAGACATTCCTTAGGAGAATTTAAATTGCTGGGGGGATCCAAATGATACTAACTTTGCATGATAATTAACTTTTATATGTTAAATCCACTTGAATGCTTCAAATAGTCTTCCATCTATTAACAAATATAGTTGTACAATAAACTGTTGTATTGAAGAAGTTAAATTTTTGCTACTTTCAAGATTAATCTAATTTAAATGTATTCCTTATTTCAGACATTGAATGCTGTTTAACTAAAATAACCACCTCTGATGTTTGAAGATGATCCTGATTTTTTAATGGAAATGTAAGTAAATAAATCAATTAACCTGTATGTAATCTGAAAATGTCAGAATCACACAAATAGAACTAGAAATATAATGCTGCGTGTGCGAACCATACATACACACCTTTCATTTTGTAATTAATAATCTTACTAGCATGCAGTGTGAGCTCTTTCAATATTCCTCGTCCGAGGATTGACATTCGTCATGGTTTGATTTGATTTGATGGATTTGTTTTATTTTACTTCGCGGTTTGTGCCTCTTGGCTAATTTTGAGAAGATGGGGATGAGTGATGAAATGATGAAATTGATGAATGGACATTTACAAACAACCATGCCCAAGCGGGATTCGAACCCGGGACCCCTGGCGTTGCAGCTCGACGTGCTAAGATTCGTCATGGTGTCCCTATCTTTGAGCCCCGTAACCTGGAGCCTACTTTTGAGGGGGAAGAATGAAACCTGAGGCTTAACTTTGGGAGATTAGGGGAAGAGTCACGAAAAATTTTCCATCTCATAAAAATAGAGTCCAGGGATTATTTCATAAATAACTAGCGAAATCACAAATATTACTCTTTATTACTTTGCTCCTCAGGTCGCCTAACTTGAAGATTTTAACAAATGTGAAAATTTTGAGGGTCCTTGTCCCCGTCAATTTACGCCTATGGTTACGGAGACTGAGAAATCATGGTTTAAGTTTGTTTCCGTTCTTCCCACTCCCATTTTTGGAGAGAAATAATTGCAGAACTATAAGGATAAAAAATAAAATTTCAAGTGCACAAACGAAATTCTATCCAAGAAGTTGCTTGATTTTTCTTCCTCCATGATGGGGAGCTTTTAGTTGTTTAGTTTAGTTATTTCAATGGTACAAACGTAATGATTTTGTCCTTCATTTTAAAGTTGGGGGCGAGGGAACTTCAAATTTTGATTTAATTTAATCTCAAACCTTACGTTACAATCGAAAAAATTCGCTGGGATAAAACTGTACGGGCTTCCCGAAGCCCCCACCTCCACCCCAAGTTCAATTTGTGAATACTCGAACGCTGTAATGTTGCAAACGAAAGTAAATGCGATACAATCCGGTACAAACAAAGGATAATCTTATGACATACTTTAAACAGAATATGTGTATGTTTGGGGGGACAACGTCACAAAGGTTGACCGTACTGCAATTATCACTGCTACTAGTATTCTCTATCATTTTTATTTCTTTCTCCGTTTTTCATATGTTTCAATTTTTCTTTGCTCTCTTGGTTCCTCTGTTTCCATTTCCGTTATTCTTCTTTACCTTTTCCCTTTATCTTTCTACGTTTTCTTCTCTTTCCCATTTCCTTCTTCTATTTCTGTTCTCTGTCATTCGCTGTCAATGTATCTTTCGGTCTCTTTCACCCTCTCTCTTTGTGTTCTTCTGACCTTGTGTGATTCTCGCTGTGCTGTAAGCAATCCTAATTTTTAACTGTTGGCTATTTGTGTTAGGAGGAGATAGGCCAAAAATATTTCGTGGTGGGCTAGAGCCCCCTTTGGTGTCGACTATTCTGACTGCGACTGACACCTTCGTTTGGTGTGTGATGTTCCTAAAGTTGTAAAGTAACTTATTGCACACAATTCATAATCTTTCGTTATTGGCTGTCGGAACTTACCCCAGAGGGATTTGTAATTGATTTTTAAGTAAAGAGGCCAAAATAATGCAGTGGGATACTGTGGGATGTAAAGTTAATTTCCATGGGAAATATTATTTACAAAACAGGCTTCTGTAAGAGTTTATAAGATTTGTAAGGTGCTGCTTAAACTCACTTCATTCATTCGTTGTAGTCGATTGCGTCTAATATCACAATTTTTTAAAGGAAAAAAGACACATTGTAAGCAAGGGCGTGAAAGTTAAATATACAATGACATTAATTTTCGGGAGCAATGATCGCCTTCCCACACTCAGACGCTGATATTCGTGAGGTTTTCTGTAGTGTGCGTCCATAGTATCTTCAAATTTTCGGTCCTTGGGGGATTCTAAACATTAACAATTTAAGTTAAGGAAACTTACAATTTCAAGCAGCAGCTAGAATTTCTTTTAGAGTGTTTTCTTAGATTTCTTTTACACATAAATATGGTTGTGTAACATAAAATTTTAAGCATTATTTTAATTTTCAACTCCTTTTCAGGAATGTGCCATGCATAGAGCAGTGGATACGGATAATGCCCACAAACACACTTGCCTTAGTTCCAACCTACACTGAACATTACGCCACTCTTTGCTGAGAGCAGTTTTTCAAGGATCCTGCATGGGTTGGGTTTACGCAGATATGCACTGTAAGTAGAGCAGTTCAAATCTAATTTTGTTCTTTTTTCAAGGGAATTTATTATTCATTATTTTCATAAGTTTTAAGCTGTAGGAACTTGAAATGACAGAGGTCTCTTAGGAAGTAAGCTTATATGCTGAGATGGGAGGACCAGTGGCGACCATTATATGTACCCAGGTGTAGCACACGCTAGAGGTGGTCAGCTAGTATTGAACATTTAGTCAACATAGTGAGTGTGAAAGGAAAATTAAAGTGTCAAAAGTACATGCATACTTAAATACATGTATCAAGGAGTCCGAGGTTCAATACTCGGTAGTGGTTCATAATGGTTCAGATCTGACTTTGAACTTTAGGTCCAGTCCCGATTAGCCTTTCTGTGATTAAATTGGTCTTAAGAACAAATTCAAACAACAAATCTGGAAATAGGAAAGAGTGGGTGGGTGTCTCATAGCTTCGGTTATTTCTGTTTCAAAGGGATTGTTCGCCACTGGGAAGGACAGTACTAATAGTTATACACAGTGTAGGCTGGAGTGTAAAAACTTTGTTGTGGCTGTCTTAAGAAGTATTTTGAAATTGATATGGCATACTAATTACACAATGTGTACAGCGAGATGTTAAAATATTGCCAGGCAAGTTGTTCATAATTTTCAATATTTTTTGACGTCCCATGTGTATTTAAGGAATTGAACTGCATTGAACTTTTCCTGGAAATATTTATGCATCTCACTCTTTACATACCTTTCCTAATATCTTTGTTACACAATTAATTTCATTTAGGATTAGTGAAAAAAAATATGGTTGACTAGACCACACAGCAAATATACTTCTGTGCCAGCATCTTTAAGTTCTGAGAATCGATTGCTGCTTGTGTACAATTTAGTGTTCTTATGGATGTGGGATGAAGTAAGTGATTCATACATTTTATTTGTTTTCTCTTTTCAACTTGCAAAGTGAGGGTCTGTGATGCTACATTTATTGGCTATCAGTTACCCTGTAAAAGCCTACATACAAATTTTGTCTTTGGAAATTAAATTCATTTTGAGAAGTTATGTAGAAGAAAACACACACATAAAGAAATTAATTCTTATTTGAAAAGTATCTAAACTTTCATCATTCTGGGTTTCTTTCATTCAATCTTCCACTGTATGTATAGACATTCCTTAGGAGAATTTAAATTGCTGGGGGGATCCAAATGATACTAACTTTGCATGATAATTAACTTTTATATGTTAAATCCACTTGAATGCTTCAAATAGTCTTCCATCTATTAACAAATATAGTTGTACAATAAACTGTTGTATTGAAGAAGTTAAATTTTTGCTACTTTCAAGATTAATCTAATTTAAATGTATTCCTTATTTCAGACATTGAATGCTGTTTAACTAAAATAACCACCTCTGATGTTTGAAGATGATCCTGATTTTTTAATGGAAATGTAAGTAAATAAATCAATTAACCTGTATGTAATCTGAAAATGTCAGAATCACACAAATAGAACTAGAAATATAATGCTGCGTGTGCGAACCATACATACACACCTTTCATTTTGTAATTAATAATCTTTGGATATGCATTTCCAAAATGCACCTTAGCATAAATATACAAATCATAATCTTTATGTATTTCTTTCGTAGCCTACTAAACTTTCAATAGAACTTTATTTCTGCTACTTGAAAACAGAATCATATCCATGCTTTTATTTTTGTAGAGTTGAACTTTTATATAGCTATGTCTTGTTTCTATAGAAAATATTTAAAATTGTCAAGGGTATGTGTCTCTTGTCTGCTGGGTGAAGGGATGGCATAAGGCATCCACTCACTTCTCCTTCTGGCACTGTGCCTGTTACATGCTAGTATAATGTACAGAATAAATAAAATCTTTTTGCCTTTTCGCTACATGATGTTTACACATACACTTTGACAGGACAGAACTACAGGGTGCGAAATCATTGAAAACTGGTGGGGGAAGAAAGTTCTTAATCTACATTCCCCCCTCCGTCACATATGTGTATTATTAAAAGTAAATTAATTTGTTACTTTTATACATATCAGATATTGTAAAGCAGCCAACTAATTCCTTTAGTAACTTGGTTAAAGATATTATAAATTATGAAATAGTTGAAGTGCTTTTATTATGTGTAAGTTTTTGTTTTGTTTGTGCTTTATGTTAATATAAATCAATTAGATTTCATAGTTATAATTTTCTTCCATTCTTGTTTTACTTTAATTGTGCGTATTGGTGTAGATGTGTTAATGATCTCTTGAGAGAGAAAGCATTCAATACTCACAACTACACTAATTTGTGTGTGTTTTCGATATTATTCTTAGTAAAGTATATTTTAAATTAAAAGTAATTGCTTATCTTTCGTTTGTTATAACAAAAAATCTTCCCCCCGGAAATTTTTGGTGGGGGGATTTTTGAGGCCAAGATTGTTGGTGGTGGGAAATCCTCCTGTCCCCCCAGGATTTCGTGCCCTGCAGAACTAACAGAAACACAAGAAAGCTAAAGCTAAACACTCAAAAATTAGTAAAAAAATATTTTTCACACCAACATTGAATGGTAGTGTTTGAGCTCTTAGGCGACACCAGAAAGGTGTTTGTGTGTGTGTATTGGGGGGCAACCCATTGACTTAACTTAGTCTAATAGTAGAACAAATATTAACAATAAGAATCATGGTTATGATAATAATTTTACAGTAATAACTATTATAACAAAAAAATAAAATTATATAATTATTATTACTATTATTAAATCCATTGGGAGGACTACTAGATGAATGAATATCAAGTACAACTTTTCCTTATTATTATAATTTTTTTTTTACATTTTACACTGTTAGTGTACTGAAATGCACAGTTATTCTGTTTTATCTTTAAGTTTTAACTTTTCAATAAAAGCTTTCTAAACATTATTTATGTTATAACAACTTCTGCTCTTTGTGACTTGAAATGGCCGATGGCAATTCCAGGGGGTGGGGGGGGGGGGGTCAACGGATATGTTCCACCTCCATCTCCCGACACCGATGTTTCAGCACAAAATATTATCCTAAAGTAATTTCTTACTTTTGAAGATAGTGTGCCATTTCCATTTATATGCTTTGGCGTGCCCAGTAGTCAGCCCTCATTTCGCTATTTTTTCCTGGCTGTTTATAGCCCCATCATCACCTTCCGTGTATAGGCCCTTGCTTATGAAATAAAAGCATGCATGTTTATATAACCTTTGCATAATAGGGTGACATAATCTTAGTCCCTCCACCTGTTCATTCAATCAGTGGCGTACGTAAGGGGGGTTACTGGGTTTAACCCACCCCCCGTGAGCTTTAAACATTATGGGAAATGCTGTGTAAAATAAATTGCCAATTTAGCGCTACTGCATTCAATGTAGAAACTGATCAGCTTGAGGGCCTCCCCGATGGTGCAGTGGTAGCGTTGTTGCCTTGTATTCAAGGGGTCCAGGGGTTCGATACCCTGTGGAGGCACATAGTGGTTCGGATCCCACTTTGAACCGCAGGTCCAGTCTCGATTAGCCATACTGTGCATAAAGTGGACTTAAAACACCAACTCAATCTATCAATTGAGCAGCTTGACTGATTGATTTTGTTTATTTTTCTTCGCATTTCTGCCACTTTTGGGCTAATTGCGAAGATGAGGATGAGTGATGGATGAATGGACACTCACAAAGAACACCTGTGCTCAGGCTGGGATTCGAACTCGACACCCCAGGCGTTTTAGCATGCTTACGTAACCATTCATCCACGAAGGCTGGCTACTCAAGCTTCAATCACTTTGTATGCACACATCACTAGTATACTTTTCAGGGAAGTATTAAGACTCATAAATGTTATAAGTACATTCTAAACTATCACACCCTGACCTAAATGCATTCTTGGTTATATTCTTATTTACTCTTACATTTTTTTCTCCTTTCAGATCATGGACGCCTTTCCATACA
>NW_028143821.1:0-30826 GCF_977018435.1 Lepisma saccharinum
GAAATCTCTAAGAGCGGTCTCCCGAACGCTGAAGTCCGGAGACGCCAGGTGTTGGAGAGTCACTTCTTGTTTGCACCTGATTTCGCTCTTCAGTTCCTCGGTCCGACTGCGGGCTCCTTGATCGACCGTGGGGTCGGTAATACCCATCACGTATCTGACCTAGTTGAAACTTATCGTCGCGGTTGCCCTGCACTGTGCCGTGCGGCGGTCGACGCATATTTCCTCCTCCACGTCTGCCTCTCTGGTACTGCCGCTGTTCTCTCTGTGGCGAAGGTGGTAAGGGATGAAAGTTCTGATCATTGGCGCGTGGATCGTGGTGCTGTCCTCGCTGAACCATCTGAACTCGCTGGGGTCGGTTCCGGCCGTGACGATCATCTTCTCCTCTGGGACGCTTATTCCAGCGCCCTGCCCTGTCGCGTTCTTCTTCTTCTGAGCACTGGTACAGGTTCTCCAGCGTCAGCGACATCGAATCGGGGTCGAACACACAACTGCCATTAAGGTGACGCCGGACATCTTGCGGAAAATGATATATCAGCGCCGCGATTATTTCTGGAGCCGTCATTTGAGGCTGCAGTGCCTTGAATTCATTATATTTTTTCCAGAAATATTGCGCGTACGTAACTCCCGCGTTTCGGCTGTAACGTTCATTGCGCAGTAACATTAACATCCTTTCTACTTGGATCGGCCGCTGAAAGTGTCTCAGGAACATCTCCCGGAAAGCTTCATAAGATGTAAAATGCCTTTCATTCGTTTGAAACCAATTTTTCGCCCGATCTTCCATTAATCCCCGCAGTACAATTAACCGTTCGGCTTCCTCCATTGAAAGTTCCTCCGCGATTGTCTTGAAGTGATCTAAAAAGGAAGAAGGCAAAAGTCGGTCCGCTCCATTGAACCTTTGAAACTCCTTTTTATACTCAAGGGGCAAAAGGGCTCTTCTGGTCATAGCTGGTGCAGGGCGACGGTCTTCCCAGCTGGGTGCTTGGAGTGGGGATGTATCATTCCTTGCCCCTCTTTCGCCGTTTGTCCTCCTCGGCGCTGAAGGTTCATCGCGGTTGAGCAAAGGAACATTAGAAGCAGCAGGGGGTGGTAAAGTTCTCCTGGCCTCCGGCGTTTCTCGGTCGCGAGGGTGAGAAAGGTCCAAAATGTCCATTCTTCTTTCCAAAGCCTGTATCTTTTGGGAATGGTCATCAACCTCGCCTATTGTTTTCGCCACGCGCTCTCTCATACCTTCGAAGTTTTGGTGACAGGTAGCCTGAAGCTGCGCCGAGGATTTCCTCAATACTGCCAAATCCTGGTCCGTGTGGTCTGTCCGTCGCGACAGTGTTGCCAACTGCTGGTCCTGGTCATCAACACGGGAATCCAAGCGAGCGATTTCCGCGGTGAGTTTCTGCTCACTGTCTTGCAAACGCGTGGAAAAACGTTCAGTCCTTTGTTCCACCGAAACACGCACCACTTCCTGGAATCGGATCTCCAGCTGTTCGATTCGCTTTTGTGTGTCTGCATGCTCCGCCCGGATCAGCTGTCTTATCATCTCGAACATCCTGTCGTTGGTGCCGGCGCCATTATTCAATGCATCATTTGTTTCTTTCATCGGAGCGACTTCTTCCGGAGGGGAAGCGGTCGGCTGATTCAGGTCTTGAAAAGGTGGCGTGGATTCAGTATTTACAACTAAGCCCCCGTGTCCTGACATTCCTGACGAAATAACACAATTACTACAACGCGGCTGCGCTTCGTTCAACGGGTCTATTACACCTAATGGGATTTCAATCCCACAAATTACACAATTCCTTGCTTCGCTCATGTTTCCGTAAATAATTTTATCACTTCGCAATTTCATTAGATTCTTAATAGCACTCACTATGTCCTGAGGTTGTCAGAAAATAAGTCTACACTTCAAAAACATGAAACGCACTACAGAAAAAACAATACAAACAAATAACTATCAAAAGTGCAGAGAGGAGGGCACGACGGGTCCCCTTTCTGCTACCTACATAAAAGCCTACGCACACACACACAAATAAAGTCGCCACTAAATGTGCGTGAAATTATTCCTAGAAAATTCGCCCTTGCCGATATTCGCCTACTTAATTGCCCTTTACGTTAATCAAATACGCGCCAAGAATGAATAACGCCAACTCAAAATACTAAATGACACAAAAAAATAATAAAAACGCCACAAGAATACACGTAAACACAAAATACCCAATAAAAGTTTAACCAAAGAAATGAAAAAAATCCTCACGCTATCTATCAATTAAAAAAATGAAAATGTACTTCCCTCGACGAGGGTAAAAGATAGACCGGTCCCTGATCGGGATGCCAAATTCTCACCGGAGCCTTTATACAAGACCTATGTTTGACGCTTAGTCCGGAGACCGAAGTCCCCTTCCTAGGTGTCGGCCCAGCTAACGGTTTGATTCCAGGGTACGTGTGACCGGATCGGTTTTTACCCCCGACGAATAGCCGACTCGTGCATAAAGTGACGTTGAATAATAATAATAATAATAATAATTGATATTAGCCAGCAGAAATGCCTTGCTGACTTAACGTTGAACCAAAATATAAATACCACCAGTTATGAGAATTAGTATACTATTTGTATGAACACAAATCATAGTCAAATCATAAATAACAAAAATGTATATTATATAACACACAGAAATAGACAGATTACACAACCCCTCACTATCATTCAAGCATTCACACACTCTCTCATACCGCAGGGGAATAATTACATTAACATAAATACATTGGCCCTTTTTTAGACACCATGCAATATTTAGTTTTTTCTTATGAATATTAAACTGTGCCCGAAGACGTTAATTTGCTTAGAATTAAAGATACTAAACTTTCATCTGCGCGTGCTCATTACATTCTGCCAACGGGCATGACACGTAAACTTCTATATTCTTGCAATTTACCAAAACATTCAAATAATTATTGTTTAAATTATTACTAATGCGCCTTGGAACTTCAGTAACATTAGGTAGGGCACGCAACTCGTGCAACATAGGTATCAACTGCAAGGCATACATGTTTACAGAAAAAATGAAGACACTTGTGTATGAATATATATTAAAAATAGCACGCAGTTCATTTACTTCCTCACTTAGCAAACTTGAGGGATGATTTCTGCAATAGATACACGATTTATGCCGTTTTAATCAAATATTTACCGAGTAAAGCATATAAGGTGACATAAACAAAAATATTACTCAACAGTTCGGCGCAGAGCGTGGAAAAACAACAGTATGCTGTGAATCGATCTTCCTAATTATCAATTGTTTTGAAATTTAGATTATGTTGGCAAGAAATAATTATAATCAATACCTTTGCGACTTTTAACTTTAAATACTGGTATCTTTTCGTCCGACGGCCGATCTTTGGAGTCTTGGGTAGATGATCATTCACACATATAGAAAATTAACAGTAGTATACTATACCATCTCGACGTTCTAGACGTTCCAGCGACGTTTACCGTAGTCCTCTAAACGGCGGCGGGACGTCAATGCGCGGTCCTCTTTGCAACACTAACACTTCCCCACGCTACTTCTTTGTAGCGGCACTTCGCAATCTTCTTGGACACACCTTCATTTTACGCTTCTACATCACGGCGATCATCTTGTCGGCCTCGTAATGGAGCGATTAATTGCTTCGCGTCGTCTCTCTCTCTCTCTTTCTCTGGGGGGACGGCGAAAAAACGGGCGAAGTTTCATTACCGGGGGTACTCGTGGATTCTCGCTGCTAATCTCACGCGGGACGTCGGCGTCGTCTCAAGACGCAGTAGGTGTCGCTTCATTATCTCAATCTTCTCTTCTAGACGGTAGATCTAAGTGTGGGCTGGTGTTGCTTCATCTTCCACTTTCTCTCTTCCTCTCTCTTTCTCTCTCCGTAGAATTCTCGTCGGGCGTCGGTGTCGGCGTCGAAGTACTCTCGGAATGCTGTTTCGACTGGCGGCTTTCGGCGGTATCATTTCATGGCTTCTAATCGGGCTGTGGACGTCATTTGTGGCGAGGTGGCATTTTAGTGGTGTGGCGTCGCGACGCTGAGCGATGATCTGCTGCGTTGTCGGCTTCATGCAGGCTAGGAAGACCCAAGGCCCTCCTTCTCTTGTGATTAGCCCGCCATAGTGGTATTAATGTTCCTCGTCACAAAACGAATAATGCGAATCCAGTGCACAGGTCACTAATTAACACGGCGTATTCGTACAACTAGTCACTGTCACTCACTCACGCAGGTTAAAATACACGGCGCGGTAGAAAAAGACAAAGTCCCGAATCTTTACTCCGACTGTCGCAGAGGTGTTGTCGGTTCAAAAACTGGCGGTAGACTGTAGGTGTTTGTTCGTTCTGCCACTATATAAAGACAGCTTGAAACTTCGAATACAACGGACTGACTTTTAGGCGCGGGAATCTGAAGTTACGACGTTGGTGGTCAAGCGTCCATTTTTTGCCTGGTCCAGCTTCTTGGGGCACACGTGTTGCGTTAGAATGGGGTGAAAAGAATAGTTCTACCCTCATCCGGTACGTAACATGTTCCTCCAGTAATTGGCCTCCCACGTTGACTTTCCGTCGCCAAATGCACAAAAGTCGCTCAAAAACAGTGAAGGATTTATCACAGCATATTGTTAGTCCCGAGCTCCTACGACCGAAAGGGGGAAAAGTTGACAAAGGCAGAAAAACACAAAAGGTTCAGAAACGTGGCGTTTTTCTACCGAAGCTTCAAGCGGATACGAAGGTTACCGAAAATATAAAATAACGAAAACCTAGGATAAAAAAAGTAGGTGACAAAACTGACTGTCATATCTCGCCCCCCCTAACTTCAAAAAAAATTGTAGGCTTGAAAATCGTTCTCGGCTGGGGAGATTTTTGAAGGTTACATATTTTTTTAAAACACTCTGTATATGAATATTTTTTTGAAACACCCTGTATATGAATCGAATCTATACTTGAAAAATGATTTTATGAGTAAATACTCAATAAAACAATCCTTAAAGGACGTAAAAAGATAATACATTGGAATATACTGATATAAAAAATCAATAATGACACAAGAGAAAAATTTAAAAATATAACTAGTCCATTAACATAAACTTGAAATCTCTAAGAGCGGTCTCCCGAACGCTGAAGTCCGGAGACGCCAGGTGTTGGAGAGTCACTTCTTGTTTGCACCTGATTTCGCTCTTCAGTTCCTCGGTCCGACTGCGGGCTCCTTGATCGACCGTGGGGTCGGTAATACCCATCACGTATCTGACCTAGTTGAAACTTATCGTCGCGGTTGCCCTGCACTGTGCCGTGCGGCGGTCGACGCATATTTCCTCCTCCACGTCTGCCTCTCTGGTACTGCCGCTGTTCTCTCTGTGGCGAAGGTGGTAAGGGATGAAAGTTCTGATCATTGGCGCGTGGATCGTGGTGCTGTCCTCGCTGAACCATCTGAACTCGCTGGGGTCGGTTCCGGCCGTGACGATCATCTTCTCCTCTGGGACGCTTATTCCAGCGCCCTGCCCTGTCGCGTTCTTCTTCTTCTGAGCACTGGTACAGGTTCTCCAGCGTCAGCGACATCGAATCGGGGTCGAACACACAACTGCCATTAAGGTGACGCCGGACATCTTGCGGAAAATGATATATCAGCGCCGCGATTATTTCTGGAGCCGTCATTTGAGGCTGCAGTGCCTTGAATTCATTATATTTTTTCCAGAAATATTGCGCGTACGTAACTCCCGCGTTTCGGCTGTAACGTTCATTGCGCAGTAACATTAACATCCTTTCTACTTGGATCGGCCGCTGAAAGTGTCTCAGGAACATCTCCCGGAAAGCTTCATAAGATGTAAAATGCCTTTCATTCGTTTGAAACCAATTTTTCGCCCGATCTTCCATTAATCCCCGCAGTACAATTAACCGTTCGGCTTCCTCCATTGAAAGTTCCTCCGCGATTGTCTTGAAGTGATCTAAAAAGGAAGAAGGCAAAAGTCGGTCCGCTCCATTGAACCTTTGAAACTCCTTTTTATACTCAAGGGGCAAAAGGGCTCTTCTGGTCATAGCTGGTGCAGGGCGACGGTCTTCCCAGCTGGGTGCTTGGAGTGGGGATGTATCATTCCTTGCCCCTCTTTCGCCGTTTGTCCTCCTCGGCGCTGAAGGTTCATCGCGGTTGAGCAAAGGAACATTAGAAGCAGCAGGGGGTGGTAAAGTTCTCCTGGCCTCCGGCGTTTCTCGGTCGCGAGGGTGAGAAAGGTCCAAAATGTCCATTCTTCTTTCCAAAGCCTGTATCTTTTGGGAATGGTCATCAACCTCGCCTATTGTTTTCGCCACGCGCTCTCTCATACCTTCGAAGTTTTGGTGACAGGTAGCCTGAAGCTGCGCCGAGGATTTCCTCAATACTGCCAAATCCTGGTCCGTGTGGTCTGTCCGTCGCGACAGTGTTGCCAACTGCTGGTCCTGGTCATCAACACGGGAATCCAAGCGAGCGATTTCCGCGGTGAGTTTCTGCTCACTGTCTTGCAAACGCGTGGAAAAACGTTCAGTCCTTTGTTCCACCGAAACACGCACCACTTCCTGGAATCGGATCTCCAGCTGTTCGATTCGCTTTTGTGTGTCTGCATGCTCCGCCCGGATCAGCTGTCTTATCATCTCGAACATCCTGTCGTTGGTGCCGGCGCCATTATTCAATGCATCATTTGTTTCTTTCATCGGAGCGACTTCTTCCGGAGGGGAAGCGGTCGGCTGATTCAGGTCTTGAAAAGGTGGCGTGGATTCAGTATTTACAACTAAGCCCCCGTGTCCTGACATTCCTGACGAAATAACACAATTACTACAACGCGGCTGCGCTTCGTTCAACGGGTCTATTACACCTAATGGGATTTCAATCCCACAAATTACACAATTCCTTGCTTCGCTCATGTTTCCGTAAATAATTTTATCACTTCGCAATTTCATTAGATTCTTAATAGCACTCACTATGTCCTGAGGTTGTCAGAAAATAAGTCTACACTTCAAAAACATGAAACGCACTACAGAAAAAACAATACAAACAAATAACTATCAAAAGTGCAGAGAGGAGGGCACGACGGGTCCCCTTTCTGCTACCTACATAAAAGCCTACGCACACACACACAAATAAAGTCGCCACTAAATGTGCGTGAAATTATTCCTAGAAAATTCGCCCTTGCCGATATTCGCCTACTTAATTGCCCTTTACGTTAATCAAATACGCGCCAAGAATGAATAACGCCAACTCAAAATACTAAATGACACAAAAAAATAATAAAAACGCCACAAGAATACACGTAAACACAAAATACCCAATAAAAGTTTAACCAAAGAAATGAAAAAAATCCTCACGCTATCTATCAATTAAAAAAATGAAAATGTACTTCCCTCGACGAGGGTAAAAGATAGACCGGTCCCTGATCGGGATGCCAAATTCTCACCGGAGCCTTTATACAAGACCTATGTTTGACGCTTAGTCCGGAGACCGAAGTCCCCTTCCTAGGTGTCGGCCCAGCTAACGGTTTGATTCCAGGGTACGTGTGACCGGATCGGTTTTTACCCCCGACGAATAGCCGACTCGTGCATAAAGTGACGTTGAATAATAATAATAATAATAATAATTGATATTAGCCAGCAGAAATGCCTTGCTGACTTAACGTTGAACCAAAATATAAATACCACCAGTTATGAGAATTAGTATACTATTTGTATGAACACAAATCATAGTCAAATCATAAATAACAAAAATGTATATTATATAACACACAGAAATAGACAGATTACACAACCCCTCACTATCATTCAAGCATTCACACACTCTCTCATACCGCAGGGGAATAATTACATTAACATAAATACATTGGCCCTTTTTTAGACACCATGCAATATTTAGTTTTTTCTTATGAATATTAAACTGTGCCCGAAGACGTTAATTTGCTTAGAATTAAAGATACTAAACTTTCATCTGCGCGTGCTCATTACATTCTGCCAACGGGCATGACACGTAAACTTCTATATTCTTGCAATTTACCAAAACATTCAAATAATTATTGTTTAAATTATTACTAATGCGCCTTGGAACTTCAGTAACATTAGGTAGGGCACGCAACTCGTGCAACATAGGTATCAACTGCAAGGCATACATGTTTACAGAAAAAATGAAGACACTTGTGTATGAATATATATTAAAAATAGCACGCAGTTCATTTACTTCCTCACTTAGCAAACTTGAGGGATGATTTCTGCAATAGATACACGATTTATGCCGTTTTAATCAAATATTTACCGAGTAAAGCATATAAGGTGACATAAACAAAAATATTACTCAACAGTTCGGCGCAGAGCGTGGAAAAACAACAGTATGCTGTGAATCGATCTTCCTAATTATCAATTGTTTTGAAATTTAGATTATGTTGGCAAGAAATAATTATAATCAATACCTTTGCGACTTTTAACTTTAAATACTGGTATCTTTTCGTCCGACGGCCGATCTTTGGAGTCTTGGGTAGATGATCATTCACACATATAGAAAATTAACAGTAGTATACTATACCATCTCGACGTTCTAGACGTTCCAGCGACGTTTACCGTAGTCCTCTAAACGGCGGCGGGACGTCAATGCGCGGTCCTCTTTGCAACACTAACACTTCCCCACGCTACTTCTTTGTAGCGGCACTTCGCAATCTTCTTGGACACACCTTCATTTTACGCTTCTACATCACGGCGATCATCTTGTCGGCCTCGTAATGGAGCGATTAATTGCTTCGCGTCGTCTCTCTCTCTCTCTTTCTCTGGGGGGACGGCGAAAAAACGGGCGAAGTTTCATTACCGGGGGTACTCGTGGATTCTCGCTGCTAATCTCACGCGGGACGTCGGCGTCGTCTCAAGACGCAGTAGGTGTCGCTTCATTATCTCAATCTTCTCTTCTAGACGGTAGATCTAAGTGTGGGCTGGTGTTGCTTCATCTTCCACTTTCTCTCTTCCTCTCTCTTTCTCTCTCCGTAGAATTCTCGTCGGGCGTCGGTGTCGGCGTCGAAGTACTCTCGGAATGCTGTTTCGACTGGCGGCTTTCGGCGGTATCATTTCATGGCTTCTAATCGGGCTGTGGACGTCATTTGTGGCGAGGTGGCATTTTAGTGGTGTGGCGTCGCGACGCTGAGCGATGATCTGCTGCGTTGTCGGCTTCATGCAGGCTAGGAAGACCCAAGGCCCTCCTTCTCTTGTGATTAGCCCGCCATAGTGGTATTAATGTTCCTCGTCACAAAACGAATAATGCGAATCCAGTGCACAGGTCACTAATTAACACGGCGTATTCGTACAACTAGTCACTGTCACTCACTCACGCAGGTTAAAATACACGGCGCGGTAGAAAAAGACAAAGTCCCGAATCTTTACTCCGACTGTCGCAGAGGTGTTGTCGGTTCAAAAACTGGCGGTAGACTGTAGGTGTTTGTTCGTTCTGCCACTATATAAAGACAGCTTGAAACTTCGAATACAACGGACTGACTTTTAGGCGCGGGAATCTGAAGTTACGACGTTGGTGGTCAAGCGTCCATTTTTTGCCTGGTCCAGCTTCTTGGGGCACACGTGTTGCGTTAGAATGGGGTGAAAAGAATAGTTCTACCCTCATCCGGTACGTAACATGTTCCTCCAGTAATTGGCCTCCCACGTTGACTTTCCGTCGCCAAATGCACAAAAGTCGCTCAAAAACAGTGAAGGATTTATCACAGCATATTGTTAGTCCCGAGCTCCTACGACCGAAAGGGGGAAAAGTTGACAAAGGCAGAAAAACACAAAAGGTTCAGAAACGTGGCGTTTTTCTACCGAAGCTTCAAGCGGATACGAAGTTTACCGAAAATATAAAATAACGAAAACCTAGGATAAAAAAAGTAGGTGACAAAACTGACTGTCATAAGACGAGACAGCATTTTCACGAGACGGGACGGGACAGACCAAAGTCTCGTCTCGTCTCGTCTCGTGGGCAACACTACATATGGCTGTGAAACCTGGGTGCTGAAAGAAGATATAATTCGAAAACTAATGGTATTTGAAAGAAAGATATTAAGGAAAATATATGGCCCAACGAGACAATCTAATAATATATGGCGAATAAAAACAAACGAAGAGCTCGAAATATTAATAAAGAGTAAGAATATAAGAAGATTTATCAAAACACAAAGATTGAGCTGGTTGGGTCATATTGAGAGAATGCCCGAAGAAAGAATTGTGAAACAAATTTACAATTGGAGACCTATTGCTACAAGATCACAAGGAAGGCCCAAAACCAGATGGATGGACGATGTCAGAAATGACATAAGAAAACTGAAGATACAGAACTGGAAGAAATGTGCGTTGAGTAGAGAAAAGTGGAAAGATGTAATTGAGCAGGCCAAAGTCCATAAAGAGATGTAGCGCCTTATAAGAAGAAGAAGAAGGCCAAAGGAGGTTTATGACCCCCACTAACCCCCTTCGGGCACGCCACTGCTAACCTATGATACTTCAAATATGGCTTTATGCACCTACCGTAGTAAATAGTAGCTATGCATCGAACAATCAGAATGTGTTACAAAACTAAACGCATATTTTGTAATATTCACATTCCGATTGGCAGTAACTGTTGAAAGTATAAGATATAAAACATGAACGTTTCAAGAAAATGTGTTGACAATCGCGAAAAAGGTAACGTTTTATGCCAAATTCGCATTATTTTGCGATTTCGAAAGCCTAAAATGGGTATTTAGAATATGCCACTTCACATTCATAAACCTTTTTTCTTTTTCAAGAATTAGCATTTTTCGATGTTATCGCGTTTGGAAAAATATCAAGGTTCCTAACAATATGAACGTTGAGAAAAAGGATAATGTATGCATATTCTGATCCAAAGTTGTTGTATTTGTTTTTGAATGTGAGGTTGTTAAATAGAGATATTGTTTCCTTCATTAAAATGTGAAGTTCAATTATATCGAGTTAATATTGACGAAAATAGTGTTTAGCTCTGATCATCATCAATTTACATTTGGCTGTTTACGCCCAGCATACATTTTAAATACATAGACATTTTTATGTAAATATCTACATATTATATTCAAGTACATTTTCACCAACTTGTTTCTACATATCTACTTTCACTCATTCATTATAAAAGACAAACGACACTATGTAATGCGGCATTAATGCCTATTTAATTCTTGTACGAATGTCAGCTGTATTATAGTTTGCCCCATGCCCGAGATGGTCTTCTTGTAGGCTGTTAAATTTCATTGTTGGCCACTAAGGAAGTAAAGGTTCATTGTTATACTGACTAAAGCTGGATAAATGTAACAATGCAGGTAGAAGCATTTCATTTAGATATAACGATTGTATTGTTGGCGTTGTTTACATTATCCTGCTGTATACTAAGATAAGTTGCTTACTAAGTTAATATCATGCAAGTGGTGCAACCTTTCCATTTGTGTCGGAGACTTGTTCTGAGCGTGAAAATATATTGTCAGGTAAGAAAGAAGTTAATCAATTATTTTTTTTTACTTGTTTTGTGTATGGCTACGAAAACGCTTAATCTACGTGTTTCGTTAATTCTAAGGAATTAGCTTTTTTCTGTTCAGTTACTATATCACATAACCCTTGTGAGTCTTAAGCCTGACACATGTTGTGGCATAGAAAAGCGTAACTTTAAATAGAATAGGCAATACTTATTAATGAAATCACTACAGGGCATTTTAGCGTTACGTGTGTGACATTCACACATAAAACGTAAGGTTCTAGACACGCGAAAGGATTAACATATTCATAATGAACTGATTTCATAGAATATGAAGTACTTTGTGTTGTCTGCTAACAAACTAAAAATCTTGAGTGTTATGGCACCGCCTGAATGCATGAGAAATATTAACGAAACTATGTTAACGTGTGTGATGCTTTAAAAATGTACCAAAGTTTGACTTTGTTTGTCTGTGATTGATTGATCGAGTTGGTGTTTTAAGTCCACTTTATGCACAGTAAGGCTAATCGGGACTGGACCTACATTTAAAAGTGGGATCCGAACCACTGTGTTCCTCCACCGGGTATCGAAACCGGGACCTTGTTTGTGAAGCATAGAGGCTACAGATGCTAATAATGTTTGTTGGTGAAATATGCAAATTATATTAATTCACAAACATTTAAAACTTAATGCAATTAATAATAATAATTTCCACATTAATTCATTTTGTTATTTACAAGGAGTAGGATCACCTTTCGTGGAATGTGGATATTACAAGTATGTAGAATACATTGAAATATGTAAAAACTTGTAATTCGTCGAGATTTTAGGTTTTCTTCGTAATTAATACGCAGATTACATACCACTTGCACTCAAGTTCACAGCCGGAATTTATAATGTTAATAACTACTCGGTAATCCCATTATCATCTCCCCGCAGTCAGTCGTGCATTAACGCGTCCACTCGCAACTCCGTCAGCTGTTGAGAGTTTCCCACGCGAGGTATGTGAACAAACTCAAGCATTATGCGAGCCCTCGTCTCTCTCTGGCAGGCGGTCGTCTGCCGTTCCGCTCCGCACCGCAAGCAGTACGTGACGTATGGCTCGACACGGTGCTGTAACCAGAGTTCGCCTAATTGACCAACGACTTGTGAGTCGTTCGAGACTTGTTGTCGAAGTTTTGACTGAATAAGAAGTGATTTCTTCTCGTTATAAGTTACGCTGTAGTTATTTTCCCAGCTTGGTTGACCTAGGAATGAGCTTGTAGCTCACAAACCCACTAAATCAGGACTTGCAGTGTTCTGACTGACTGTGAAAGCCTGGGAAATATCTTAACTGTTGCATTTCCCCTTCAACTCCACTGTAATATTCAAATGCCAATAACATTCTCTCATTGTCTTAAATAATTTATTTTTCATGATTTGACAATTCACAGAAATTAAAATAAATTTCTTATTAAGTAAAGATGCAGTGTTTTATCTGTCCCACCTGTGACACAAATTTGTTCACCTATAGCTATAAATCTGAAAGCCGCGGTAGCTCAGTCGTGTCGGCTTTCGTGGCGGATGTTGGTTAGCACAGCGCGCTACGTCGCCAGGGGTTCTGGGTTCGAGTCCCGGGTAAGGCATGGGTATTTGTGTTTGTCCAAATGATAAAAACTGAAAACCGAGAAATGAAAAATTGAGAGAAAAGTGAAAAACGGGGATACTCGTTAGGGCGTCTGACTACCATGCGAGAGACCCGGGTTCGATCCCCGGCGGGGGAGAACCGGGACTGTTTCAACCTGTTCAAGCTACTCCGGCGTCCACCCAGCGTCGTATAAAGTGGATACGTGGAGGAAACTCCGGGGGGTAAAGGCGGCCAGTGGCGTGGTGCTGATCATATCACCCCCAGCTCGGCCGAGTTCAAGAAAGCCCTAACCCCACAGCCTTTATACGCCTTCGTGGCGTGGTGCAAAGCACAAGGGAGCACTTTACTTTTTTATATATATATATATAGCTATAAATCTAGGAAAGTATTCTAAGGGTAGTTATGTTTAATTGGTAGTGTTCAGTTTCAAAATTTATTTCACAGATAGTGTCAAAAATGTAGTCTCTGCGTCCCATCCGTGACTATAGAATGCCCTTGTAATTTATTTTAAAAAATCAAGCTTTAATTTCAAGAGCAAAATTATTTTTAGGTCGTCAAATTCCGTGCCAAAATCATCACATTATAGAAAACAGTTCAATGGTGATGGACAATTCACTTACTCTTACTTTTGCCGTTAGGTGTACATCACCAATGAATGGACATAAAAATTGGGACGTGGCTGCTGGCTGTTGAAAGAAATTACTTCCGGAGTATATTTTATTCATGGTCCTATTAGCACGCACACTGTTCTTCGCTTTTTTATTAATGGCCGTTCCCCATGCGAATCTAATCGCCTTTCACCCCTGCGCGGAAACTGGCTCTTTTAGATGGGTGGATGCGCTCACCAGAGCTTGCTTCCGCCAAGGGTTTACAGATTTACTTTTCCACCCTTCCAGACTTCCCTTTGTTTCCATTGAGGACAGGACGCAATGGGTCGTCCGTGAAGAATCTTGTCTGTTGCCTTTCATCAAGAAAGAGGGGAAGGGGTGATTGTTGCGTAATTGTCTTCAATGTTATCCTTGTGGTGTTTCCTTTGTACTGTTCGTCTGGTGTTGTAAGATCCCTTCTTACGTCTTCAGATGAATATAGTTCTGACAGCAACGTATCTAGTGTTATTACATGTTATTACATGGCAAGTGTTAGGGGCAAGTCTAAATACGTCCTTGAGTTCTGAGTAGGCCTTGCCATCAATAAAATAACAATACTTTTATTTGTTATTGATGACATTTCCTCACAAATTCAGAAACAAAACTCAAATTATGGAATAGCATTACACAGTAAAAGTATTATGTATAATATTGTCACCAAATTTGCCAATGTTTAAGGTTACCGCAAGTATTTTATTCATGGGAAAAATGCTAATAGCCCCGTCTAGTTCGGCGCGCAACAATGTCTGGGTCTCTGGTTCGAGACGCGGCCTCGGTATGACTGTTCATCAATTTCACCATAATCTTCACAATTAGCCAAAAGTGTCAGAAAGGTGAAGTAAAAATAAACCAAATGAATCAGCCGTCCAGCTGCACATTTTGTCACTAGGTGTAGTGCAAGTATATCCCGGTGTCAGAATGGTGTTCAGCCAAGCGGACGGTGTAGGCAAGAATAGTGGTGTTAAAATTCAAAAGATTCAGCAGGTGCGTTGAAAGTTCATTCATTGGTTAGCACGGACCACGTGACAATGAGCCACACTGTACACCGTTCCAGAAGATAGTGGCCCATCTAGTTCGCTGCACTTTTTGACATTAGGTGTAGTGCAGGTCAGTGGCGGCGATTGGGTCCTAAAACCGGGGGGAAAGGTGCCAAAGCTGGGGGGCAAAGACAGTACATTTCCCTTTGTAGATAAGATTTAGCATAATGCGGGGGCAAAAGTGGCGAAAAGTGGGGGGGGCAACTGCCCCCCCCTAATCGCCGCCACTGGTGCAGGTGGTATTCCGGTGTCAGGCTGGTGCAAGGAAATGACGTTCAACCAACTAGACGATTAGCGGTGTTCAAGTTCAGAAGATTCAACAAATGCCTGTCTGCAGCTTTAAAACGTTAATTTGATTAGTTAGCACTCACCACGTGACGAGACACCACACACTACACCGCTCCAGAACGTAATGCAAACGGTGCAACAAATACACTGCTTGACACCAAATCAACGAAGTAGAGTCGGTGTTGCACCGTGTAACCAACTAGAGTGCGCGTCAAATCTCCTGCATATGGCCTTGAACAGCACCAGCGAATCACAGACGTGCGGCGTTGCCTAGTTCAGAACCTGTTTCACCTCGCTACTCAATCGTGTAAGCTAGGAGATTTCGACATGGCACCGCTGCAGTGCGCTGCTATTGGCTAACGCCATATGCAAGAGATTTGACGCGCACTCCTAGACGCGTGAGTGTGGAGAGAAAGTGAAAAATTGCAGCGAACCTGATGGGGCTGTTCCACCGTTATACAATGTACTTCCCCAAAGATTTGTGGTTGTACTTTTAAGGTAGTCGCTTTTAAACTTTTGTAGTAGAATTCCGAACTATTTTTTTGGACGAAGCACTTCCGTGTTCCGGGAAGAAATGTGTAATTCCTGGTAAATCCAGTAGGGTGGGTAACACTGATCGTTCCCTGCAACCGTCTAAAAAATATTCATGAAACTCAAGGATATATCATCTCGTCACACTGCCAGCGAGGTTTTGAAGACTTGAAGTTCCAGTTCGTGGAATGGGAGGACGTTTTTCTACCACTTAAGCTTTCCACTTCCCGTGCCGCACGTACAAGAAACCCCATTTCGCACAACGGCCATTGAACAATGCTCAACAACCCTGCATTATGTGCCTTTATTCCCGGAGCGTGAAATGCCAAGGGAAGATGTAAAACAACACCGAACTCCTGGGGTTCTCGAAACGCGAGCGTTTACAACACAAAAAAGAAGTTGTGACTGCTAAGCTCTTTCACAGTGCCTTTTTTCCACGCGACATTATAGTCCCCAGTCGCAAGTGTACTTTGAAACCTGTTATATCAGCGATGGGATGAACATTGCGGGTTTGCAAGCGCGGATCCACGGGAAGGGCGCTAGAGGCGATCGCCCCTCCTAATTTTTGGACGTATTATTTATTTCACTTTGAAAAATACTCCGTCCGCATCATATTTTCCTTTTATCATGCGTGTTTATATGGCGAAAGGTATAACTGTGTTATCTTTCAGCCAAAATAGCAGACGACAGGGGTTGTGTTAGCGAAAACCAACCACGTAGGCAAACCGGCCACCACCGTTGCCAAAGCTTGCCATCCCCCTTCCTGGCGCCGTGTTGGTTGGGGCAGGGTGCGAAATCATTGAAAACTGATGGGGGGGGGGGAGAAAGTTCTTCATCTTCAACCCCCCTCTCCCACAAACATATGTGTATATTATTCGATATACATATTTGTAATGTTATTAAAAGTCAAAATAAATTACTCAATTAAAATATATTATTATTATTATTATTATTATTATTAATAGTAATACTATTATTATTAATTACATAAAGGAAATTAATTTGTTCCTTTTATACATATCAGATATTGCAAAGAAGCCAATTTCTTTACTAACTGGTTAAAGATGTTAATAAATTATAAAATAGTTCAAGTGGTTTTATTATGTATAAGTTTTTGTTTAGTTTGTGCTTTATGTTAATATAAATGAATTAGATTTCATAGTTATTATTGTTTTGCATTCTTGTTTTACTTTTATTGTGCGTATTGATGTAGATTTGTTAATGATCTCTTGAGAGAGAATGCATTCAATACTCACAACTACACTAATTTGTGTGTTTTCGATATTATTCTTAGTAAAGTATATTTGAAATTCAAAGTAATTGCTTATCTTTTGTTTGTTATAACAAAAACTCTCCCCCCGGACATTTTTGGTGGGGGATTTTTGAGGCCAAGATTGTTGGTGGGGGAAATCCCCCGTCCCCTCCAGGATTTCGCACCCTGGGTTGGGGAAACGTGAAAAGCAAATAGGAAGAATCACCGTGCGAAGAATTCTTGCTGTGTGGAAAGATACTTTCTGCCTTGCAGTTATTATTTTCACTCTTGTTTCCTCTGGTTTGCTTTTCTATGGCTTTTATCTGTACTTAACCCTTTTCTGTCACATACTTCTATCTCTTTATTGGCACATTTACGCACATTGTTTGATAAATGTTTCTCTTTTGTTTTTTTTACATTTACATTTTGGCATTGCTGTTATCTGTTGTTTTTCTATTCATTTTCTGTTTTACTTTGGGCTTATCCGTTGTTATAGAAATAAACTAGGAGTTGACTCAATTAGAAGATCAAGGTATATCGCCTTCCTGAACTTTCCAGTTTCCCACCACCTTGGAAGAAAGTGTGTGGGAACCCTTTTCCGCCTCGTCTCTAACACCTTCCCCATAAGGCCATTTGCCTTTGTCCTACTTAGAGGCACAATCAGATTTAGGACGCAGGGGACGTGCTAATAGAACTGCCTGTGGAGAAAGAAACTCGTGTTCGTTTTTCTCGTTAGACTCTCCATCCTCCACGTATCGTTCGTTAGAGCGATGTGAAACTTCTTGTGTTGCGTACAGGGTGTTCCATAAGTCTAGACCCATAGGAGACACACGAGGACTACATTTTTTATATTAAAGTAACAAGGACGTATTTAGGGGGGAGGTCCATGGGATTCGGATCCCCCCGATATAATTACCAAGTACTAAAATTAAATAATAAAAATATACTTGTTTTTCATTGTTGTATAATCGATGATTATATATTTCCAATGAATTTATGGGAATGCAAGGATTATATTGTGATGACACGCCATTGACAGTACCAAAGAAGATTTATGGAAACTACTACTTATAATAATATGCATAAAATATTAATCAGGAACTTTACTTTTCCTCAACTGGATCTAACATCCTTTTTTCTTATTAAATAAATATGCAATTCCTTATATATTTGACATTAATTTCATTGCAAGGGCAGTTGTTTTTGTACAAATTTTGGCGATATTAACTATACCTGGGTTAGATAATGAATACATGTCGTTATATACAGTATTTTTACCAAAACATGTAATAATAACAAGACAATATTAATTAATTCACATGTTAATATTATTTAAAATTAACAATTATATACTTATTTTAATTTAAACATTATTATTGTTAATATTAATTCTGAGATATTGGTTCAGAGACCCCCTCCGAAATATATTTCTAGATACGTGCCTGTAAAGTAACTATTCTACTGACAGTTAAGCAACGTTTCTCTTACAGTTTCTGTGCAATTAAATATGAAAACACTGTTGATTAAACATAACTACCCTTAAATTACTTTCCCAGATTTGTAGCTGCAAGTGGGACATACAAAGCACCGCCTCTTCACTTAATACGAAATTTATTTTAATTTCTGTGAATAGTCAAATGATGAAAAATGAATTATTTTAGACAAAGAGAGAAAGTGCCTAAATGCCTTTGAATATTCTAGTGAAATTGTGGGGGATATGTAACAGTTGAAAGGAAATTAATTGTTTTTTGGTGTCACGGGTGGGATCCAAAACAAAGATAAAGCAAAAAGTTAAAATAAGCAATAAGTAAAATACCTTCTACCTTCTAACTTAATAGTGTATAATACTTGAATTTCTATGCAGATGACAATTTTAGATTGCTCTCTCATAAGATAGAATAAATTCACAGCATTGCATTCAATTTAAAAATTGAGGCTCAGGGACACTTTCACATGAAACGCCCCTAAAACATAGTCTTAAATAGAATAAACATATTTTGCATTGAAATGTCATTCGTCAACCTTTCTCCCTAAGGCTTAGTATTTTTTTTATATGTCATGGTTATTTTGGAGTGAGCGTTCCTTGGGAACACAGAAAAGTATTTTCTGAGAGCAGAATTCACAGAGTAGCGTTATAAATAAAATGTTATGTGGAATGAACACTTACTGTGAAGTCCAAAAATTGTCAGAAGCTTAAAGAAGGTAAAGTAATACTGACATTGCACTATAGTTCATGGTACAGTCACGAACACTTATGGGTTGTAACAGAAAAACCTAAGTTTCAATGGAACCAATACAACCCACAGACTGTACAATTGTTAACATATGCATAAACAAAGATTGAACATCTAATGAGTGTTTGTTGGCGCGGCAACCTAGAAACCGATAACTCCGCCAAATGGAGTACATTTTTTGTTCTTAATTTATCGGGTAAAAGTGGAACTGTTCAGCTGATGCAGGTGTAGTCTCCATTGCTGAGGACATCAGATTGCGAGGATAAAAGTTAATAATTGGACTTCATATTCCCGGTTTCGTCGTGCTGAAAGGTAATCTGTAATTTGAACTGTAAATTATAGATAATCTGCAACAGGAGAGGCTTAAGGATTGATCGAGTTTATTTAAAGTCCACTTTATGCACACAAAGGCTAAACGGGACCGTGTACACAGTTTAAATTGGATCTAAGGTATCAATTTTTGCAGCCTTGACCCCCGGCTCTGGAGCTCACCCAGCCTCAAATCAATGTGTGCCTGGTGGCAACCGTGTGGGGTAAAGACGGCCGAAGCGTGGTGCTGACCACATCACCTCCAAAATGGCCGAGATCGGGAATGTGTGGCGCCCTACCCCCCCCTCCCCCTTCTCCAAATGTGCCTTCATTGCATCGCGCTGTATGCACGGGAAACTTTACCTTTACAGAGTGAATATTTTATCTCGAGCCGCCCCTGGTCTGCAATATCCCTTTGTAGAGTTTTGAGAGCTGTTTTGTCACGACAATACTAGAGCTATGAAGCCGTGATGTAAAAATAAATGAAGTGCATAAATCCATACAAACAGCCCATTTTCTTGTCCTTGCACTTATCCTATAGAAACTAATCGTATGATCTAAGAGATCGACTCACCCATGTGCCTGTCATGTGACTCCACCATATATGGTCGAGCGACCATTACATATTTACCAGGGTTGTTAAAGATCCAGGAACTCATAAATTCTAATTGGTTGTATTGGATTCCGCTACAGGACCGGAATTTTTTTCTCGTACAATTTATTCGGTCCAAGTGCGTATTGTTTCATTGCAAAAAGGTTCCTGAACCGTATTTGAATTGATCCGGGAAAATGTTCCTGGGCCGAATTTAAATTAATTCGGAAAAAAAGTTGTTTGACCGTATTTAAATGAACCCGTAAAAGAGGTTCCTGGACCGAATTGAAATTGATCCGGAGAAAAGGTTCCTGGACCGAATTGAAATTGAGCCGGAAAAAAGGTTCCTGGACGTTATTTAAATTGAGCCGGAAAAAGGTTCCTGGACCGAATTGAAATACTTTACAAATAAAAAGGTTCTTTACGGTCCAGAACCCATTTACGTTTGCTGATTTTCTCTCCTGGACCGGAATTGAATTGATTTAAAATTACTGGACCTTTAACAACCCTGATATTTACCATCCTTTTTGGACCACCTTCGCCACTGGTCAGTTGGAGATGTTATCATTTCAGAATTGCTTTCCCTTCGTGTTGCCATATCTTTCCTGCTTTACTGCGTTGCCAAAAACTTAACATCGTCAAATATTACATCCCTGATTGGGCTTTGTACGGTTTTCTCCATCATGACCATGCAAACACTTGACAGTGAATAAAAGTGACAACGATGTGTTGAACACCGCCCATTTTGGCAACGAAGGGGCAGGATTACATGGCAAGCAGTTGATAGCATCGTTCATGTTTCTTCCGCTCGCTTACGTTGAAAATTCGACGTTAACGGTTGTTTTGTTTTTTTCCTCCTCTGGGTCGAACTGTACACTCATTGCAATAAAAATGGGACACCTACATCCTGAATTACTAGCTTCCCTGCAAGGCGATGGGTGTGTTGCCTAACTCTACGGCGGTGGTAGAAGTTGCCATTGAAAATTTGCTATTGAAATCAACTTATCGCCGTATAGGTAGGCAACCCACACAGCGCTTTGCAGGGAAGCGAGTAATTCAGGATCTAGGTGTCCCATCTTTATTGCCGGTGACTGTACAAGGTGACAGGTAGGAGTGCGGACAATTGCGTGCGCTGACAATTGGGACCTCATTCCAACCAAACAAGTTTAAAATGAAACATTCTCACGGACAATTGTGATTTGAAGAGATGAACTCCTCTCCCCTCCTGCGTACCACCACATACGAGAATCTTATGATTCTATTTCTTCATCTCCATGGAAACCACTCTTCCTCTTTCGAAATCAATTCTTAAGTGTCGATTCTATGTTCAATGGTAATGAATTACAGTTGATCTCCGCGGGTATCACTGCGTGCTACGATGGCTGGGGTCCTCGTTCGAATCCCGGCCTGGGTATGGTTGTTCTTTGATTGTCCTTTCATGAAATCCACCACTCATCCCCACCGTAGCGATTAGCTGAAAGTGACAGAAAAGCGACGTTAAATAACAATAATCAAATTTAATCAAAATAATGAATTATAATCATACAGAGAGGTATCATGCCAGGCCACCTCTGGAAGGAGGTAGATGACTAGCACAGAAAAACTTTGCGGTGAATTTTATGTAACCTTGAAGTAAAAATACACAATTTTTAGGTCTTTTTTAAAAACCCTAGGTATTTTTTAATAATTTAAGGTCATTCTATAGGTTATTTAGAGATTTTTAGTTCAACTTCCGAGCCCTAATAACTATAGCCTAAATAGCATGCCACAATGTAATTAATTGGTTTGCCTTTGCTGCAGAAAATGGAAAGGAAGGACGATGGCATGGAAGCCGTGGACGGTGGCTTGGAAGCCGTGGACGGTGGGCTTGGAAGCCGTGGACGGTGGGCTTGGAAGCCGTGGACGGTGGCATGGAAGCCGTGGACGGTTGGCTTGGAAGCCGTGGACGGTTGGCTTGGAAGCCGTGGACGGTTGGCTTGGAAGCCGTGGACGGTGGGCTTGGAAGCCGTGGACGGTGGGCTTGGAAGCCGTGGACGGTGGGCATGGAAGCCGTGGACGGCGGGCTTGGAAGCCGTGGACGGTTGGCTTGGAAGCCGTGGACGGTGGGCTTGGAAGCCGTGGACGGTGGCATGGAAGCCGTGGACGGTGGGCTTGGAAGCCGTGGACGGTGGCATGGAAGCAGTGGACGGTGGCATGGAAGCCGTGGACGGTGGCATGGAAGCCGTGGACGGTGGCATGGAAGCAGTGGACGGTGGGCTTGGAAGCCGTGGACGGTGGGCTTGGAAGCCGTGGACGGTTGGCTTGGAAGCCGTGGACGGTTGGCTTGGAAGCCGTGGACGGTTGGCTTGGAAGCCGTGGACGGTGGGCTTGGAAGCCGTGGACGGTGGGCTTGGAAGCCGTGGACGCTGGCAAGGAAGCCGTGGACGGTGGGCTTGGAAGCCGTGGACGGTGGGCTTGGAAGCCGTGGACGGTGGGCTTGGAAGCCGTGGACGGTGGGCTTGGAAGCCGTGGACGCTGGCAAGGAAGCCGTGGACGGTGGGCTTGGAAGCCGTGGACGGTGGGCTTGGAAGCCGTGGACGGTGGGCTTGGAAGCCGTGGACGCTGGCAAGGAAGCCGTGGACGGTGGGCTTGGAAGCCGTGGACGGTGGGCTTGGAAGCCGTGGACGGTGGGCTTGGAAGCCGTGGACGGTGGCATGGAAGCAGTGGACGGTGGGCTTGGAAGCCGTGGACGCTGGCAAGGAAGCCGTGGACGGTGGGCTTGGAAGCCGTGGACGGTGGGCTTGAAAGCCGTGGACGGTTGGCTTGGAAGCCGTGGACGGTGGCCTGGTACTTAAGCAGTGCGAAGAATTGTTTTGCCAAATGTGTAAGAGAAAGGACATTACAATTTGTCGTAGAAGAGCAATGGCTTCTGCTGAAAACCTATGTGCGAGATTCGTAACTGGATCGAACGAGAGTCTTATAGGAAAACTTGTGTTTGTTCTCAGACGTGCAATGGCAACCAGCAAGACGTGTGAGATCTATAGCATTGATTGTGATCACGTTCTGAATATGACTTTCTTGCTGAAGAATTTGCGCTATTAGGTGAAATGTTGGCTATCTTGGTATTCAGAAGAAACAGTAGAATGGTTCATGCACGTCACGGGAAATCGAAAATTACAGAGCGTAGCCCAAGAACAACTTATTCGATGATTTCAAAGACTGGTATCCACAGCTGCAATATGATGAAGATAGAATTAAGTGCGAGGATCGTAGATGCAGGCGAAGGTCTACCTGAAGAGCAGTACCCAGGCGTGGAGATACACGTATCTCTGGAACAAGCAGTAGTATCACTACATTTCATCCCTCCCAACGGCCCTTTCACACTTGATATACGCAATATCAAGTGCAAAGAGGGCATGCATAAGTGTGATCCGCATAGGGTTTGAGAGTTGCCAGAAACCTTGTTGTCGTATATGCTTGCACTTATTCATATTGTTTTTTTTATTGTAGGGAAAATCCGCAAATCATCGCTAATTAGTATCGCTTATATAATTCTGGGGACAATTTAGATAAAATTTATTGTAATTTCATATTTTTGATTCACAGTGAATGAAAAATAAACCAATAAAAAAACAGTAAGAACGTGTTGTATATCCATTAATATTGCAAATTTGATGTATGTGTGTGTGTATAAATTTAAATTATATAATATATACACCTAGGTATGTATGTATGTATATTAAATTATACATATGAAATGTGGCCGCGGTGGCTCAGTCGGTCACGCGTCCCGGGTTCGATTCCCGGTCGGTTCAAATTCGGGAACTTTTCTAACGTTGGAAGCGGCCCCGGCGCCCACCCAGCGTCGAATGACATGGGTACCTGGGGGAAACCCTGGGGGTAAAGGCGGTCAGGGGGTGATGCTGATCACATCACCCCCACTCACGACAGCATCAAGAAAGTGTGGGTCGTTACCCCTACACCCCCTATACGCCTTCATGGCGTGGTGTTAAGCACAGTGGAGCACTTTACCTTTACACATATTATAAATTAGTATTATTCATTCCTACAAGTGTAATAGCAAATATATGAAATCGATTGAAATCGTCATGCATATAAATAATTAGGACGTTCGCTATATTAAAGTAAAATGCTCCGTAACAGGACAGCAGATTTCATTGATTTTTTTAGCGTCGTTCTTATGCCACTTTTGGCTAATCGCGACGATGAGGATGAGTGATGAGTGATAATATAATGAAATTGATGATGAGACTGCCACAAAGATCACCCATGCCCAGGCCGGGAATCAGGACAGGGACCACTATCATCGTATCGTGCTGTGGTCTCTCTTCCACCCGCAATAGGATATAAGAGTTCAAGTCCACTTGCGATATAGGCATAGCTATGTAACGTCGACTGCAAATATATATTATCAGTTGTTATTTTTAATATTCAATTTACTTCTTGCATGCTGTAAGGAATTTAAAAATTCCACTCGCCCGCGCGCACCCACACACACACACACACACACTCTCTCTCTCTCTTTTTCTCTCTAGTTTTCTTCCTTTTTCTATTTTCTCCATTCTTTATTTTCTTCTATTTCCCTTCCATGCCTACCTCTTTTTTCTCTCTCTCACTCAGTGATCTGCAAGTATCCTTTTTTCAATATCAAAGAACTGGATTTGCCAGGCTTCGTAAATATATGAACGCAAGTGCAAAAATTTTAATGCAATTTGTGATCAGAGTTCATAATAGTTAACTCGTTTTCGGTAAATGCAAAGCGATATTTTAGTAAAACAGCTACTACGTATTTGAATGGCAATTCGTATGAAACCACGAAATCTTTGCTTCCATTACACTGCATAATAGTCAGTGTGTTTTTCTAATACCGAGTTTTCAAAAGTCACGCAACCCAAAGTTTGGTGGCTCATAATATCAGCCCAGTCAGGAGAATTTGCAAGCATCGGGCTTACGCGTACCTAACTGGCTTCTTGTTTTGTTGAACTCGTTCCATTTAACAATAATCAAAATCTTAAATCCTACCTCTTCTACACGAGAGGCTACTATACTGATCTCGTACATGTCACACTATACTCTATCCAGGGAATATCTGGAGCAAGGCCAAGCATAACAGTAGAGAAGGGGGGGAAAATATATCTCGTACACGTCACACTATACTCTATCTAGGGAATATCCGGAGCAAGGCCAAGCATAGAGAAGGGGGGAAAGCTATCGCGTACATGTCACACTATACTCTATCCAGGGAATATCTGGAGCAAGGCCAAGCATAACAGTAGAGAAGGGGGAAAAAATATCTCGTACATGTCACACTATCCTCTCTCCCGGGAATATCCGGAGCAAGGCGAAGCATAACAGTAGAGAAGGGGGGAAAAGCTATCGCGTACATGTCACACTATCCTCTATACAGGGAATATCCGGAGCAAGGCGAAGCATAACAGTAGAGAAGGGGAGAAAGCTATCGCGTACATGTCACACTATCCTCTATCCAGGGAATATCTGGAGCAAGGCGAAGCATAACAGTAGAGTAGGGGGGAAGCTATCTCGTACATGTCATACTATACTCTATCCAGGGAATATCTGGAGCAAGGCCAAGCATAACAGTAGAGTAGGGGGGAAGCTATCTCGTACATATCACACTATACTCTATCCAGGGAATATCTGGAGCAAGGCCAAGCATAACAGTAGAGTAGGGGAGAAGCTATCTCGTACATGTCACACTATACTCTATCCAGGGAATATCTGGAGCAAGGCCAAGCATAACAGTAGATTGATTTAGTTTATTTTACTTCGCGTTTTGTGCCTCTTGGCTAATTTGCGAAGATGGGGATGAGTGATGAAATGATGAAATTGATGAATGGACATTCACAAACAACCAAGCCCGACCAGGATTCGAACCCGGGACCCTTAGCGTCGCAGCGCGATGTGCTAACCACTCGGCATAACAGTAGAGAAGGGGGGAAAAGCTATCTCGTACACGTCACACTATCCTCTATCCAGGGAATATCCAGAGCAAGGCGAAGCGTAATAGTAGAGAAGGGGAGAAAGCTATCGCGTACATGTCACACTATACTCTATCCAGGGAATATCCAGAGCAAGGCGAAGCATAACAGTAGAGAAGGGGAGAAAGCTATCTCGTACATGTCACACTATCCTCTATCCAGGGAATATCCAGAGCAAGGCGAAGCGTAAGAGTAGAGAAGGGGAGAAAGCTATCGCGTACATGTCACACTATCCTCTATCCAGAGAATATCCGGAGCAAGGCGAAGCATAACAGTAGAGAAGGGGAGAAAGCTATCTCGTACATGTCACACTATCCTCTATCCAGGGAAATCCAGAGCAAGGCGAAGCTTAATAGTAGAGAAGGGGAGAAAGCTATCGCGTACATGTCACACTATACTCTATCCAGGGAATATCCAGAGCAAGGCGAAGCGTAACAGTAGAGAAGGGGAGAAAGCTATCGCGTACATGTCACACTATACTCTATCCCGGAAATATCCGGAGCAAGGCGAAGCATAACAGTAGAGAAGGGGAGAAGCTATCTCGTACATGTCACACTATACACTATCCCGGAAATATCCGGAGCAAGGCGAAGCATAACAGTAGAGAAGGGGAGAACGCTATCTCGTACATGTCACACTATACTCTAAGCAGGGAATATCTGGAGCAGAGCCAAGCATAACAGTAGAGAAGGGGAGAAAGCTTGTGGGCATAGCGAAGCAATACACGCTGCTGCAAAGCCTGGTAGCTGTTATCGCTTTCCCCCTCCATGCAATTCCGTTCCAACGCACTTGTTCATTGGTCATACTCTTTGGAGTCACTACGTGCGCAGAGACTTGCTTTTGTTCGCTCGCTCCAGATTCTCGGAACGGAGTATTCATTACAACCTGCTATCGAACCCGGGACCTCTTGATTAGAAGACAATGACGTTACCACTACGCCACAAGGAAGTCCAACAGTAAGGGGGCGCCGTGGCCTTCGTTATACAGAGTCCAAAAAATTGTTTACACTTTTTTAACGTTAATAGTGGGAACATTAATATCAAGTATGAACTTTTTTACGTGTCACATTCCTTAAAGTTATACATGTTCATTGGCAGCAATACTTTGATAGCAATGCTATAGAACAGATCGACAAATCAACAAACAATAGATATGGTTTCCACAGGAAGGGAAGCACAAGTAGTGTCAATCGCATGTTACATGTCATCCATTGACCATGGCTTTGTGGGGTACACATTGCTCTTTAGTTTCCCAGAGGTATAAATCTAAGGGTGTTAAAATGGGAGTCCTGGGTGGTTATTTGACACTACATTGCTCCGGAGAAAAATTGCTCACGTCTACTTCTTTTGATACACAAATGTCTACTAAAAACAGAATGCCTACACACGCTCACATACCCACACTCACTGTATGTATATATTGCAGCTTCAAATACAAAAAGTCCAGTCAAGTTATCTCAATACTTTCTCTGTTATTAAGATTCAAAGAGTGTAAACTATTTTGGGACACTCTGTAGATACTATCCCATCATTCAACTGTATTGAGTGACAGTACTATGCAAATTGTGACCTTGTATACATGTCGACAGCCACTGGAATGAGTGCATTCAACGTGACTTCAGAGATAATCCCTAACCTTGTGGCAGACAACGGATAGCCAAGTGTGACGGTCTAACGGTCTCTCGCAGTAAGTCAACGGTGATTCATTCACAGGTGATTATGTCCTGTTTTCATGTTGCTAACGACATACGGGATGTTTCAGACCTGAGCAATCGCTGACAAGATAGGCTTCCCAGAATTTTAACGTCAGGCAGTGTCAAATTGTGTCTTTAGAGCAGCGTAGGTGCGTGTGCCCTTGTGTGTTCACATGTGAGTCATACGTTGTGAGTGATAGTAGCACGGATGTTTGTCTTTTACATGGTGTAATCTGAAACCTGACTCAATGTTTTTAGTTAAGGCATAAGTTACACCACATGCCATCATTTCACTAACAGTAAGTAGATGAAGTCTAGTTTTGGCATTATTGTTTTACTCAAGATGTCACATCAGAAGTAACAGTACAGTTTGCACCGTCGTACCTTTAATTTTAGCCGTTTAATCCAAACTTAACTTTCTCCATGTTTTAACTTTGACTATTCTTGAATGATTTACTTTATTTTACTTAGCTTTTTTGTGCCATTTTTGGCTAATTTGCGAAGATGGGGATTAGTGATGATATGATGGAATTGATGAATAGACACAAACATCCATGGCCTCCCCCCATGGCGCAGTGGTAGCGTCGTTGCCGTGTAATCAAGGGGTCCCGTGTTCGATACCCGGTGGAGGCACAAGTGGTTCGGATCCCACTTTAAACTGTAGGTCCAGTCCCGATTAGGCATACTGTGCATAAAGTGGACTTAAAACACCAACTCAACTCAACAAACATTCATGCCCAGGCCGGGATTCGAACCCGGGACCCCTGACGTCGTAGCGCGATGTGCTAACCACTCCGCCACGGGACCCGGCGACTATTCTTGCCTTAACTCCTGAAGAAGATACGTGATAATGGACGTCCGCAGGATTTTTTCCAGGAAGGGCAAGCTTGGTAATATTATTCCGGGGGGGGGGGGCAAAGGAGGCATATTTTTCCCCATAATAGTGATGCCCCCTCAAAAAAAATACTGCCTCAGCCTGAAATTATTATATTCCTTCAACGCCCTTACTGAAATGAAATTGTGTGAAATATATAGCTTTTAGGTGCCCCTCCCTAGGTGTTTTCAAGCCCCCCCCCTTTTCCGGACGTCCATGCACATGATGTGGTGAAAGCTTGAGCAAAAAACGTACATGACAAAATTGGACTTTTGTGATTACAACTCCCCCTCTGAAATTAAATGTCAAGAGGATTACAAATTCTACCATTTAAGATTCACTAATATTCTTATATTGAGTCGTTCCATGTCAAATCACCCAGAGGTGGTTGCTTGACCATTTTGTTAATTTTTTATATTTTCACCATAGGTGGTCTTGCTAGTGACCGGCTCAAAAAGAATTTTATTCTTGAAAAATCTTCCGCCATCTTGGATTTCTGCTCATTTTTCGTCACTGCGGGAAGCAAAAATGAGTGTTTACAAGGGTTTTGAAAAAAGGTTGCTGTGTGATTTCTATTACAGGTGGAATGTTCTAGTTTTCACTGCCTGCAAGTAGAGATTCTGGCCTTTCAGAAAATGTATATATATGTAAGGTAAGAATTAAGTAACTGGGACTTTAATGGGTTTCAATATAACCATCGTAACGGGAAATTTTGCCAATTTTAAAGGTCTGTAAAATCAAAAGGGCTTGAAACCACAGGATGGAATTATTTTTGCAAGAACTATGAGTGGAAGGCTTTTCAGCCATGGTGAAACAAATCAGGGGTTGTAAGCCCTTCTGTCCGATTTTTAGTTCCGAAATCCGAAAATTTCCAAAATTTGTGAATTTCAAGGTCAAATATCTCTAAAGGGGGACCTGCCAAAAATTAGAAATTTTGGCCATGGATACTCCTACTAGTACTTAGTAAAACCTGTGAATTTCATTTTGGGGTTCACACCGTTGTTCATGTTACAGGCTGTCAAATATCTCTAAAAATGACATCGTGAAAACATAATAATAAATAGGCTTAAAGTGACCTGATTTCCATTATTTTATAATCTAGTTATTTTATAAGGGTAAACAGAAATTAAAATAGATAAACTAGTTAGTTACTAGTTGATATATTTCAATATATACTTAGTGTGCTTTTGTTAATAAAAATCAAATCAAAATCACTTTTTGGATTGTGAAGACAAATGTTAGTAAACAAACAAGAGTATTATTATGTCAGTAAGTATATACAAGTTGCATGCACATGTTTCTTAAAGGTTTATGAATATCCAATACTATCAAACCTTACTCAATACATCCACTCTGGTACATAACAATTGTATGCGAAATATAACATAAGCTACCTGCAAAATATGACAAGCATTTAAACGCTTGAGAATATACGTATTCAAGTTCTTCCTATATTTTTTGTATCCCAGTTAAATATACCACTATGATATACACAGTTTACAATTACACAAGACTTAAAATTACATGAACTGAATCCTGATTTGGACAATTCTGATGATGACGACGAGAAAAAAATTACTTACAAACAATGGATAACAACAGATCGTTGCAATTTGATCACTGTTGTAGAAACAATTTCAGAGTTTAAAGAAAATTTAGCTTCGAAGTTACTGCAATTAAAAAGTCACCACTTTATTGCTCAGTCAATCAGAATTTTGCAAAAGAACGAAAGAAAGTCTTTCTCCGGATGAATGTGTAGTGATTGGTGATTTCTCTGAAAACTTCACATTTGTTGTACAAGATGAAATCCAGAGTTACCACTGGATTAATGCTCAAGTTACTGTCCACCCCTTTTGTGTCTACTTTAAGACTAATTCTTCAGATGATCTATGCATCAAACGTCTTTGTATTATAAGTGACTGCATTGTACACAACACAACTGCTGTTTTCGATTTCCAAAAGCAGCTGATTCCATTTGTTCAAATGTTCATCCCAAATCTAAAGAAAATTTATTATTTCTCAGATGGCTCAGGAACCCAATATAAGACCAGAAAGAAGTTTTCTAACTTATGTAAGCATAAACAGGACTTCGGCGTGGCTGCTGAGTGGCATTTTTTTGCCACAAGCCACGTCAAGGGTCCTTGTAATGGGATTGGTGGGACGGTAAAATGACTTGTGGCAAAGTCAAGTCTGCAGCGACCAACTGAGGGCCATATTCTTACACCAAAGGACATGTATGAGTTTTGTGTGGAAAATATTAAAGGATAAACTTCATCATGG
>NW_028143822.1:0-30799 GCF_977018435.1 Lepisma saccharinum
GTCTTGTCATTAAACGAAGGCCATTTTTCTCCAACAGTACAGAAGCTATGCTGCCTTCGGGTAACCATGCAACGCCCGTATTTGGAGGTTTGACAGGCGAGGACATCGAATTTTTAGAGTCAATTAACGGGGCTTTGATTGAACTTCAAAATGACGAAAGGGAACTTCAACTCCCCTACCCAGAGACCATGTCGGTGGAGCAGCTGGAGGCATCATTGAAGATCGTCAACGAGTTAATTGTAAGTCCAATCAGGTGACGAAGAGGTTTCACTTGTATTTTCGTGTGTGCAATATTCTAAATTGTTATGTCCGTTTCTACAGCTATTTTTCTTTCATTTTTGTCTTTGCAGCGACAAGAGACACAGGTACAGGAAGAGCCACAACAGCAGCAGCCACACCAAATGCAACAACAGCATCTACAACAACAACAACATATTGAGGAGGCTCCGACACCCCCACCTCTACCCGCACTGAAGAAGAAGAACAACAACAACGTAAGGCGGAAGGTGAGTTATTCGTAGAAATTCAAACGTTCGCTCTGTGCTTGTATTTAATTGTAAATCGATAAATCTCTGCGTGTCGGTGTTAAACTCATGTCTTTGTCTTCCCTCTTTGTATTTTGCAGAAGATCTGCCCAGAGTGCGGCGAGGAGTCGGCAACTGTTCCACGGCACCTTCGGAGGAGGCACTTATATTCCAACAAGCAGATGGAGGACTACTTTGCCTCCTCTGAGGGGATGAGGAAGATAAAAAATCCGGACCGGCGCGTCAATTGTAAGGTCGACGGCTGCCGGGGAAGCGTCATAAAGATGGGCCAGCACCTTATTCAAGATCATTCATTGAAGCGGGGTACAAGAGAGTACAAGAGACTGATGGCGCTTTCCCGGGGGTGGGTGAGGGTTGACGAGGAGGAGAAGGGTGCAGCTTTGCAAATATTTTTAGTTTAATTGTAGTTGTCGTTATCATTATTATAAACATCGAGGTGTTTAATATTTTGATTTTCTTTGATTTTAATATTGTAAATAATATTTCTTGTGTTTAATTATGTTATATTCATTGTTTCTTGTATTGTATCATAAGGCTTCTTTGATTTGTAAATATCTATGTGCTTTTTATTTTCTATTGTTTTTTTTTAAAAGATTTGGTAATTTATTTTGATTGTATGTGATTCATTGTCTTATTTTTTCTATTGTTATTTTGTTAAATAAAATTATTTTTCTTTTTTTAAAAAATAAATATGGAATTTTATTTAAACCATCTTTGCTTCTTGTTTTTGTAATGAATATTTTGGTTTTGATAAAATTAAAGAAATGAGTAATGATAATCGTTAATCGCAACGACAGTGGTTGATGATGATTGAATTGTTTAAAGTAAACTTTATGCACAGAAAGGCTAATCAGGACTGGACCTACAGTTTAAAGTGGAATTCGAACCATTTGGTTTAATCGCAAAAATGAATATTTAATCGTTAAGTCCACTTTATGCACAGAAAGGCTAATCAGGACTGGACCTACTGTTTAAAGTGGGACTCGAACCATTTGGTTTAATTGCAAAAATGAATATTTAATCGTTAAGTCCACTTTATGCACAGAAAGGCTAATCAGGACTGGACCTACAGTTTAAAGTGGAATTCGAACCATTTGGTTTAATCGCAAAAATGAATATTTAATTGTTAAGTCCACTTTATGCACAGAAAGGCTAATCAGGACTGGACCTACTGTTTAAAGTGGGACTCGAACCATTTGGTTTAATTGCAAAAATGAATATTTAATCGTTAAATCCACTTTATGCACAGAAAGGCTAATCAGGATTGGACCTACAGTTTAAAGTGGAATTCGAACCATTTGGTTTAATCGCAAAAATGAATATTTAATTGTTAAGTCCACTTTATGCACAGAAAGGCTAATCAGGACTGGACCTACAGTTTAAAGTGGAATTCGAACCATTTGGTTTAATCGCAAAAATGAATATTTAATTGTTAAGTCCACTTTATGCACAGAAAGGCTAATCAGGACTGGACCTACAGTTTAAAGTGGGATCCTATATAAGCACAGTTTCCATTGAGGCAGAAATGCTGTAGCGTCCTTGCGACTCCATCGAAGCACAAATCATGTAGCGTGCTCTGGGAGCACAGTGAACATGGAAACACAAAGCCTACGTTCGAGCGTGCTTATCCTCAGTTGACGTCTCTGCAACCTCTTGAAGAGGTCTCTCTTCTATAGCTGGAGCAAGACGGTGAGCGGTCACGGTGGAACTTGATCTGGCACCTCCCCTGGATGGTGAGTTTAATCTTCGTTTTAAGTGAAGGTAGTGATTCAACATTCTGCATTGGTTTAGACACGTTTACGGCATTTTATCCGAATATTTGTTCTCATTCAAAATATCAACTTTCTGCATTGTTTTAAAGCACTTTCGCATCTGCCTTTCGTCATTACGCTACACCTGGGGTGATATGATTGACAGCTTTATCTGGGTACACTTGTAATCCTCTTACCTGTATGTGCTCTTTATGTTTCACGGTTGGTTGGTTCCCGGCTACCTGAGGTGGCCGGCCACCTGGGGTTTTCTGATTGACAGCTTTATCTGGGTACACTTGTAATCCTCTTACCTGTATGTGCTCTTTATGTTTCATTGTGAATGAAAATGGTAATGAAGATGTAAAGTAAAATTTTGCTTTCTTTTGTCTCCAGGGAAGCAAGCGTGCACGCAACAGGAAGGTGTGCCCGGCTTGCGGAATTTCCATGATGGACGTCCCGAGGCATCTCCGAAACAAACACGGATGGAGCCGCGAGAAGTCTTCTGCATTCCGTTACTTGCCAAGCTCTTTGAGGAAAAGCATTCAAAAGAGACGTTTGAAAGTTTGCCCGATTTCCGGCTGCCCTGCTAAGGTGAGGAGGTTGGACCAGCATGCGGTGGTGGTTCACGGATACGACAGGAGTTCCAAGGACTACAGAGGTCTGCTTGCAGAGGAGCGGCGAAGGAGAGTCGACACAAGCTCGTGCCGAGAGGATGAAGATGGTGCTGGTGGAGAATATGAAGAGGATGTAGTGGATGCAAGATCTGTGATATCGGAACGATTGTATGCAGATTTTCGGTCGTGGCTTGGGACGCTGGATGGCGGGCTCGTAAGGGAACGTCGGATAGTGGATCAACATGCATTTCAGGCAAAGTCGGCGATTGACTTTGCTTGCTTGGAACATCTGAACGAGTTAGCTTCGGCTCGAGGGATCTCCAAGACTAGAGCTTTTTTCGAAGACAGCCTGGCCGACCGAAGACCGGGAACTTGCCTCTCCTACCTCGGTTCTCTGTCGAACCTTGTGAAATTTGCGCTGCAGCGGAAATTGGTTTCTTCCGAGCAAGCTGGATGCTGTCTGGGTCACTACCAGAAATGGGCAAAGTCGTTCCGAGTTCTGGAGAAGAAGAGGCGATCCGAGGTAATGGAAATAGAACAGAAAAATGCCGTAACCCCCGAAAATGTGTCAAAGTTTGAAAATGGGCCGGTATCCCGGCGCTTCGAGGAGATTCTGCGGAAGGTAACTTCGGACGAAAGCTTCACGCCATCAAGAGCTGATCGCACCACTGTCCGCAACTACTTGTTGTTGCAGATTCTACTCTCCACCGCGCAAAGGCCGTCAGCAATAGTAAACATGACACTGAAGGAATTACAGGAGACTTCCTGCTTGCAGGTACAGGTGGAGGAAGGGAAACGTGATGTGCACGTCATTAGAGTTCATGATCACAAGACGGCGGCACACTGTGGACCTGCTAACATTTGCGTCACCCAAAAAGTGTACGGCCATTTGAAGACCTACGTTGAAAACATTAGACCCGGCTGTTTCCCCGATCACGACTTTGTCTTCGTTACCGACGGAGGGAAGAGGATGTCGGTTTCCCAATTTTCACACTGCATACAGAGTATATGGGCCCAGGCTGGGTGCAACACCAAGATTACCTCCAGGGTTATGAGAAAGACGGCTGTTTCTCTTGTACACTCCCAAGCGCCGAACGAAAGGAGCGATCTGGCAGGTTTGATGAGCCATTCGCTCACCACTGCTGAGAACACTTACAAGTTTTACACGCGTCCCTACCAGAGTGCTTTAACATCGGTAACCCTTCAAAACATGCTGAGGAAACCAACCAGAGCACCACACTCGGATGCAATAAGAAATGAGGACATTCAGCCTTTGTGAAATTCACACGTGTATGTTTCAGTTTGGGTTGTGGCGCAGTGTAATTTGAAATATGTTTGAACAAATGTATAATTATCTCTCATCTATAGTATAATTTGAAATAAGGCTAGATCGATCGTTCAAGTATGAACAAATGCATTTGGTGTATTTTTAATCATTATCTCTCATCTTTACTGTAATTTGAAAAAGAAAGATCAATCCTTCAAGTGTAAGCTCGTTGGTGGCTGTAGGCCTTATGCATTTTGACTGAAATATTTGCTGTTGGTATTTTTAAAATCAGATAATTATAATAATTTTTCAATCTTCAGTATACGTTAATGAGGCTGAAACTTTGTATTGTTTTTTCTCTTGGACATTGAAAACGAACGAATCGCATACTGAAGAAACTTTACGAACTTGAATGTGTATCTTGCAAATTTAATGTAAAGAACAGTGTTTTCTATTTTGTGTATTGTGGAGTGCAGTTGGTTTAAATAAATCACTCATTGATGATAAAAAAATGTAGTTTCACTCTGTAATTTGAAATAATAAATGAACATTTAATTTAAAACAAATATTCAAATGTTTTACGAACTTGAATGTGTATCTCCCAAATTTAATGTAAAGAAAAGTGTTTTCTATTTTGTGTATTGTGGAGTGCAGTTTAAATAATTCACTTATTGTTAATAAAGAAATATGTACTTTCACTCTGTTGCATGTTATTTGAAATAATATATGAACATTTAATTTAAAACAAATATTGAGAAACACTTTCTTTATTCCACTCTAAAAATGTTAGGGCAAGGACCTAGCCTGCTGACACTTTTCGCTAATCGCGAAGACGAGGATGAGTGGTGATGCAATCACCTAAAGCTGTTCGCGTTGCTATGTAGCACAAGTCACGGTCTCCAGAGTACACCCTGATCTTTGAGACTCCCTGTTTGACTTTTGGCATCCCTTAACTTCGCTTATAAAAGGAAGCGTGTCATATACTCTCTGTTGCATTTGGGGTTTGTGCTACTTTCCGCACAGTTCTTTGAGCTTCATGGAGGAACCTAAAGACCAATGCACCTCGGTGAGCAGCGATGCTGTTGCACCCATCGACAAATTTGAGGGAGAAGGTGGATTCTTGCGAGTCCTGCCTCACCAGGCAGAGGAAGTTGGCCGCTTCGAGTTGGAGGGCCTGAAGCCGGGGGAGACCGAAAGCGTTCAAACTCTAACCACTCTCCCAGAGTTGCAGGAAACGGAGTCAAACTCGCTAGTTCCAAAGGATGTCGCCTTTACGATGGGGCTCTTGCGAGCGTACAGAAGGATCAAGGAAAAGGCCATGGTAATTTTTTACTTTCATTCTCTGTGCGTGTATTCAAGTGTGAAGTTTTCTTTCTAATCAATCTATATTATAATTGTAATAATTTATCTTGATATAGTAACTTTTTGTTACATTTGTTTGTATGCTTGCTTACTTATATTTCGTTTATCACGTATTAAAAACATCATTCTTACGTATTTAGTACACATTACAACGTGCATTTGGGCATGATTGTTTTGCACAAGGTACTTGCTCCCATTGTTGCTTACTCCTTTGAATGGTGTTCTATTCCACGTAAACTCAGAGTCCATTTTATGCAGTTGAGGTAATCACGACGGTGTCATGTTGGCCGGGATTCGAACCCACGTCCACTGCATTGCCAGGATAGCAATATGATGCATGTTCTAAACATTTTTTTTTCGATTCATCTTTAAAATTGTGCGATCGGAAAGCTTGATTATAATTACTTGGAACTTCTTATCTTTTCAGGTTACCGGCAGCGAGCGGAAGAGGATGAAAAAGGTCTGTCCCGAATGTGAAGCCAGTTTAGTCAACGTCCCGAGACATCTCCGCAGGAAGCATTCCTGGAGCCACGAGAGATCTGCGGGCTATCGCTACACGCCGGGAGGATTGAGGGAATGTATCAGGGCAGGGCGTCGCAAGGACTGTCCTCTTCCTGGCTGTCCCTCGAAGGTGAAAAGGTTGGATAAGCACTGCAAGTTTGTTCACGGTTACAAGAAGAACGCGATGCCTTTCGGAAAGTTCACGGCCGAGTCGTCGAACTGCTTGGAGCAGGTTGCCAACCACAACTACGAGAAAGAACAAGCATGTCGCCCCAACCCCGAAATGGACTCGTTTGCCGAATTCCGGGAGTGGTTGAGATCGACGGATGGGAGCACCGATTCTAGGATTGCAGCACAGCACATGTCACAGGCGAAGTCGGTCATCGACACCGCCGGTCTGGAAAGTCACGACGAAATCGCCAAGGAACCGGCAATTGCCAAAGTCGGTCTCTTCTTTCGAGATCAAATACGGGATAAAAGACCTGGGACGTGTCTATCTTATCTAGGTTCCATTTCTCGTTTTGTTAAATTTCTTGAGCTTCGGAGGAAGGCCATTTCATCAGACGAGGCAGAACGCTGTCTCGCCGAGTATCGTGAGATTGGAAGATGGTTACGTGCTTCGGGGAACAAGAAAAGATAAGAAACTTTGATATAAAACTTTTTGAAAGCTCGTTGGTGGCTGTAGGCCTTATGCATTTTGACTGAAATATTTGCTGTTGATATTTTTAAAATCAGATAATTATAATAATTTTTCAATCTTCAGTATACGTTAATGAGGCTGAAACTTTGTATTGTTTTTTCTCTTGGACATTGAAAACGAACGAATCGCATACTGAAGAAACTTTACGAACTTGAATGTGTATCTTGCAAATTTAATGTAAAGAACAGTGTTTTCTATTTTGTGTATTGTGGAGTGCAGTTAGTTTAAATAAATCACTCATTGATGATAAAAAAATGTACTTTCACTCTGTTGCATGTAATTTGAAATAATAAATGAACATTTAATTTAAAACAAATATTCAAACGTTTTACGAACTTGAATGTGTATCTCCCAAATTTAATGTAAAGAAAAGTGTTTTCTATTTTGTGTATTGTGGAGTGCAGTTTAAATAAATCACTTATTGTTAATAAAGAAATATGTACTTTCACTCTGTTGCATGTTATTTGAAATAATATATGAACATTTAATTTAAAACAAATATTGAGAAACACTTTCTTTATTCCACTCTAAAAATGTCTTTCTCAACTGGTTCCACAAATAGTTCCACGTATATGTGCTACATCCGGAGGTTGGATTTTGGTTACCCCGAGAGAACCTAACCTAACAAAACCTAACCTAACCTAACCTAACCTAACCTAACCTAACCTAACCTAACCTAACCTAACCTAACCTAACCTAACCTAACCTAACCTAACCTAACCTAACCTAACCTAACCTAACCTAACCTAACCTAACCTAACCTAACCTAACCTAACCTAACCTAACCTAACCTAACCTAACCTAACCTAACCTAACCTAACCTAACCTAACCTAACCTAACCTAACCTAACCTAACCTAACCTAACCTAACCTAACCTAACCTAACCTAACCTAACCTAACCTAACCTAACCTAACCTAACCTAACCTAACCTAACCTAACCTAACCTAACCTAACCTAACCTAACCTAACCTAACCTAACCTAACCTAACCTAACCTAACCTAACCTAACCTAACCTAACCTAACCTAACCTAACCTAACCTAACCTAACCTAACCTAACCTAACCTAACCTAACCTAACCTAACCTAACCTAACCTAACCTAACCTAACCTAACCTAACCTAACCTAACCTAACCTAACCTAACCTAACCTAACCTAACCTAACCTAACCTAACCTAACCTAACCTAACCTAACCTAACCTAACCTAACCTAACCTAACCTAACCTAACCTAACCTAACCTAACCTAACCTAACCTAACCTAACCTAACCTAACCTAACCTAACCTAACCTAACCTAACCTAACCTAACCTAACCTAACCTAACCTAACCTAACCTAACCTAACCTAACCTAACCTAACCTAACCTAACCTAACCTAACCTAACCTAACCTAACCTAACCTAACCTAACCTAACCTAACCTAACCTAACCTAACCTAACCTAACCTAACCTAACCTAACCTAACCTAACCTAACCTAACCTAACCTAACCTAACCTAACCTAACCTAACCTAACCTAACCTAACCTAACCTAACCTAACCTAACCTAACCTAACCTAACCTAACCTAACCTAACCTAACCTAACCTAACCTAACCTAACCTAACCTAACCTAACCTAACCTAACCTAACCTAACCTAACCTAACCTAACCTAACCTAACCTAACCTAACCTAACCTAACCTAACCTAACCTAACCTAACCTAACCTAACCTAACCTAACCTAACCTAACCTAACCTAACCTAACCTAACCTAACCTAACCTAACCTAACCTAACCTAACCTAACCTAACCTAACCTAACCTAACCTAACCTAACCTAACCTAACCTAACCTAACCTAACCTAACCTAACCTAACCTAACCTAACCTAACCTAACCTAACCTAACCTAACCTAACCTAACCTAACCTAACCTAACCTAACCTAACCTAACCTAACCTAACCTAACCTAACCTAACCTAACCTAACCTAACCTAACCTAACCTAACCTAACCTAACCTAACCTAACCTAACCTAACCTAACCTAACCTAACCTAACCTAACCTAACCTAACCTAACCTAACCTAACCTAACCTAACCTAACCTAACCTAACCTAACCTAACCTAACCTAACCTAACCTAACCTAACCTAACCTAACCTAACCTAACCTAACCTAACCTAACCTAACCTAACCTAACCTAACCTAACCTAACCTAACCTAACCTAACCTAACCTAACCTAACCTAACCTAACCTAACCTAACCTAACCTAACCTAACCTAACCTAACCTAACCTAACCTAACCTAACCTAACCTAACCTAACCTAACCTAACCTAACCTAACCTAACCTAACCTAACCTAACCTAACCTAACCTAACCTAACCTAACCTAACCTAACCTAACCTAACCTAACCTAACCTAACCTAACCTAACCTAACCTAACCTAACCTAACCTAACCTAACCTAACCTAACCTAACCTAACCTAACCTAACCTAACCTAACCTAACCTAACCTAACCTAACCTAACCTAACCTAACCTAACCTAACCTAACCTAACCTAACCTAACCTAACCTAACCTAACCTAACCTAACCTAACCTAACCTAACCTAACCTAACCTAACCTAACCTAACCTAACCTAACCTAACCTAACCTAACCTAACCTAACCTAACCTAACCTAACCTAACCTAACCTAACCTAACCTAACCTAACCTAACCTAACCTAACCTAACCTAACCTAACCTAACCTAACCTAACCTAACCTAACCTAACCTAACCTAACCTAACCTAACCTAACCTAACCTAACCTAACCTAACCTAACCTAACCTAACCTAACCTAACCTAACCTAACCTAACCTAACCTAACCTAACCTAACCTAACCTAACCTAACCTAACCTAACCTAACCTAACCTAACCTAACCTAACCTAACCTAACCTAACCTAACCTAACCTAACCTAACCTAACCTAACCTAACCTAACCTAACCTAACCTAACCTAACCTAACCTAACCTAACCTAACCTAACCTAACCTAACCTAACCTAACCTAACCTAACCTAACCTAACCTAACCTAACCTAACCTAACCTAACCTAACCTAACCTAACCTAACCTAACCTAACCTAACCTAACCTAACCTAACCTAACCTAACCTAACCTAACCTAACCTAACCTAACCTAACCTAACCTAACCTAACCTAACCTAACCTAACCTAACCTAACCTAACCTAACCTAACCTAACCTAACCTAACCTAACCTAACCTAACCTAACCTAACCTAACCTAACCTAACCTAACCTAACCTAACCTAACCTAACCTAACCTAACCTAACCTAACCTAACCTAACCTAACCTAACCTAACCTAACCTAACCTAACCTAACCTAACCTAACCTAACCTAACCTAACCTAACCTAACCTAACCTAACCTAACCTAACCTAACCTAACCTAACCTAACCTAACCTAACCTAACCTAACCTAACCTAACCTAACCTAACCTAACCTAACCTAACCTAACCTAACCTAACCTAACCTAACCTAACCTAACCTAACCTAACCTAACCTAACCTAACCTAACCTAACCTAACCTAACCTAACCTAACCTAACCTAACCTAACCTAACCTAACCTAACCTAACCTAACCTAACCTAACCTAACCTAACCTAACCTAACCTAACCTAACCTAACCTAACCTAACCTAACCTAACCTAACCTAACCTAACCTAACCTAACCTAACCTAACCTAACCTAACCTAACCTAACCTAACCTAACCTAACCTAACCTAACCTAACCTAACCTAACCTAACCTAACCTAACCTAACCTAACCTAACCTAACCTAACCTAACCAAAAACTACATACTCAGATCTTCACCAAACTTTGCAGGGATACATTGGATGTCAAGACACGTGGAAAAAACGTACAAAACAAGAGATTGGAGACATCAAGATTATGGACGAATTTTTTGAGAATTTTCAAATTTTCAGAAAGGAGGTTCCATATAAGGTCAAAAACTACATACTCAGATCTTCACCAAACTTTGCAGGGATACATTGGATGTCAAGACACGTGGAAAAAACGTACAAAACAAGAGATTGGAGACATCAAGATTTTGGACGAAATTTTTAAGAATTTTCAAATTTTCAGAAAGGATGTTCCAGATAAGGTCAAAAACGACATACTCAGATCTTCACCAAACTTTGCAGGGATACATTGGAGGTCGAGACACGTGGAAAAAACGTACAAAACAAGAGATTGGAGACATCAAGATTTTGGACGAATTTTTGAAGAATTTTCAAATTTTCTGATAGGAGGTCCCAGATAAGGTCAAAAACTACATACTCAGATCTCCACCAAACATTGCAGGGATACATTGGATGTCAAGACACGTGGAAAAAACGTACAAAACAAGAGATTGGAGACATCAAGATTTTCGACGAATTTTTGAAGAATTTTCAAATTTTCAGATAGGAGGTTCCAGATAAGGTCAAAAACTACATACTCAGATCTTCACCAAACGTTGCAGGGATACTTTGCATGTCAAGACACGTGGAAAAAACGTACAAAACAAGAGATTGGAGACATCAAGATTTTCGACGAATTTTTTAAGAATTTTCAAATTTTCAGATGGGAGGTTCCAGATAAGGTCAAAAACGACATACTCAGATCTTCACCAAACTTTGCATGGATACATTGGATGTCAAGACACGTGGAAAAAACGTACAAAACAAGAGATTGGGGTCATCAAGATTTTGGACGAATTTTTTAAGAATTTTCAAATTTTCAGATAGGAGGTTCCATATAAGGTCAAAAACTACATACTCAGATCTTCACCAAACTTTGCAGGAATACATTGAATGTCAAGACACGTGGAAAAAACGTACAAAACAAGAGATTGTGGTCATCAAGATTTTGGACGGATTTTTTAGGAATTTTCAAATTTTCAGATGGGAGGTTCCAGATAAGGTCAAAAACTACATACTCAGATCTTCACCAAACTTTGCAGGGATACATTGGATGTCAAGACACGTGGAAAAAACGTACAAAACAAGAGATTGGAGACATCAAGATTTTGGACGAATTTTTTAAGAATTTTCAAATTTTCAGATAGGAGGTTCCATATAAGGTCAAAAACTACATACTCAGATCTTCACCAAACTTTGCATGGATACATTATGTGTCAAGACACGTGGAAAAAACGTACAAAACAAGAGATTGGAGACATCAAGATTTTCGTCGAATTTTTTAAGAATTTTCAAATTTTCAGATGGGAGGTTCCAGATAAGGTCAAAAACTACATACTCAGATCTTCACCAAACTTTGCAGGGATACATTGGATGTCAAGACACGTGGAAAAAACGTACAAAACAAGAGATAGGAGACATCAAGATTTTGGACGAATTTTTTAACAATTTTCAAATTTTCAGAAAGGATGTTCCAGATAAGGTCAAAAACGACATACTCAGATCTTCACCAAACTTTGCAGGGATACAATGGATGTCAAGACACGTGGAAAAAACGTACAAAACAAGAGATTGGAGACATCAAGATTATGGACGAATTTTTTGAGAATTTTCAAATTTTCAGAAAGGAGGTTCCATATAAGGTCAAAAACTACATACTCAGATCTTCACCAAACTTTGCAGGGATACATTGGATGTCAAGACACGTGGAAAAAACGTACAAAACAAGAGATTGGAGACATCAAGATTTTCGACGAATTTTTTAAGAATTTTCAAATTTTCAGAAAGGATGTTCCAGATAAGGTCAAAAACGACATACTCAGATCTTCACCAAACTTTGCAGGGATACATTGGAGGTCGAGACACGTGGAAAAAACGTACAAAACAAGAGATTGGAGACATCAAGATTTTGGACGAATTTTTGAAGAATTTTCAAATTTTCTGATAGGAGGTCCCAGATAAGGTCAAAAACTACATACTCAGATCTCCACCAAACATTGCAGGGATACATTGGATGTCAAGACACGTGGAAAAAACGTACAAAACAAGAGATTGGAGACATCAAGATTTTCGACGAATTTTTGAAGAATTTTCAAATTTTCAGATAGGAGGTTCCAGATAAGGTAAAAAACTACATACTCAGATCTTCACCAAACGTTGCAGGGATACTTTGCATGTCAAGACACGTGGAAAAAAACGTACAAAACAAGAGATTGGAGACATCAAGATTTTCGACGAATTTTTTAAGAATTTTCAAATTTTCAGATGGGAGGTTCCAGATAAGGTCAAAAACGACATACTCAGATCTTCACCAAACTTTGCATGGATACATTGGATGTCAAGACACGTGGAAAAAACGTACAAAACAAGAGATTGGGGTCATCAAGATTTTGCACGGATTTTTTAAGAATTTTCAAATTTTCAGATGGGAGGTTCCAGATAAGGTCAAAAACGACATACTCAGATCTTCACCAAACTTTGCATGGATACATTGGATGTCAAGACACGTGGAAAAAACGTACAAAACAAGAGATTGGAGACATCAAGATTTTGGACGAATTTTTTAAGAATTCTCAAATTTTCAGAAAGGAGGTTCCATATAAGGTCAAAAACTACATACTCAGATCTTCACCAAACTTTGCAGGGATACTTTGGATGTCAAGACACGTGGAAAAAACGTACAAAACAAGAGATTGGGGTCATCAAGATTTTGGACGAATTTTTTAAGAATTTTCAAATTTTCAGATGGGAGGTTCAATATAAGGTCAAAAACTACATACTCAGATCTTCACCAAACTTTGCATGGATACATTGGATGTCAAGACACGTGGAAAAAACATACAAAACATAGGATTCGGAACATCAAGATTTTGGTCGAATTTTTTAAGAATTTTCAAATTTTCAGATAGGAGGTTCCATATAAGGTCAAAAACTACATACTCAGATCTTCACCAAACATTGCAGGAATACATTGGATGTCAAGACACGTGGAAAAAACGTACAAAACAAGAGATTGGGGTCATCAAGATTTTGCACGGATTTTTTAGGAATTTTCAAATTTTCAGGTGGGAGGTTCCAGATAAGGTCAAAAACTACATACTCAGATCTTCACCAAACTTTGCAGGGATACATTGGATGTCAAGACACGTGGAAAAAACGTACAAAACAAGAGATTGGAGACATCAAGATTTTGGACGAATTTTTTAAGAATTTTCAAATTTTCAGATAGGAGGTTCCATATAAGGTCAAAAACTACATACTCAGATCTTCACCAAACTTTGCATGGATACATTATGTGTCAAGACACGTGGAAAAAACGTACAAAACAAAAGATTGGAGACATCAAGATTTTGGTCGAATTTTTTAAGAATTTTCAAATTTTCAGATGGGAGGTTCCAGATAAGGTCAAAAACTACATACTCAGATCTTCACCAAACTTTGCAGGGATACATTGGATGTCAAGACACGTGGAAAAAACGTACAAAAAAGAGATTGGAGACATCAAGATTTTGGACGAATTTTTTAACAATTTTCAAATTTTCAGAAAGGATGTTCCAGATAAGGTCAAAAACGACATACTCAGATCTTCACCAAACTTTGCAGGGATACATTGGATATCAAGACACGTGGAAAAAACGTACAAAACAAGAGATTGGAGACATCAAGATTTTGGACGAATTTTTTAAGAATTTTCAAATTTTCAGATAGGAGGTTCCAGATAAGGTCAAAAACTACATACTCAGATCTTCACCAAACTTTGCAGGGATACATTGGATGTCAAGACACGTGGAAAAAACGTACAAAACAAGAGATTGGGGTCATCAAGATTTTGGACGGATTTTTTAGGAATTTTCAAATTTTCAGATGGGAGGTTCCAGATAAGGTCAAAAACTACATACTCAGATCTTCACCAAACATTGCAGGGATACATTGGATGTCAAGACACGTGGAAAAAACGTACAAAACAAGAGATTGGAGACATCAAAATTTTGGACGAATTTTTTAAGAATTTTCAAATTTTCAGATAGGAGGTTCCAGATGAGGTCAAAAACTACATACTCAGATCTTCACCAAACTTTGCAGGAATACTTTGCATGTCAAGACACGTGGAAAAAACGTACAAAACAAGAGATCGGAGACATCAAGATTTTCGACGAATTTTTTAAGAATTTTCAAATTTTCAGATGGGAGGTTCCAGATAAGGTCAAAAACGACATACTCAGATCTTCACCAAACTTTGCATCGATACATTGGATGTCAAGACACGTGGAAAAAACATACAAAACATAGGATTGGTGACATCAAGATTTTGGACGAATTTTTTAAGAATTTTCAAATTTTCAGATAGGAGGTTCCATATAAGGTCAAAAACTACATACTCAGATCTTCACCAAACTTTGCAGGGATACATTGGATGTCAAGACACGTGGAAAAAACGTACAAAACAAGAGATTGGAGACATCAAGATTATGGACGAATTTTTTGAGAATTTTCAAATTTTCAGAAAGGAGGTTCCATATAAGGTCAAAAACTACATACTCAGATCTTCACCAAACTTTGCAGGGATACATTGGATGTCAAGACACGTGGAAAAAACGTACAAAACAAGAGATTGGAGACATCAAGATTTTGGACGAAATTTTTAAGAATTTTCAAATTTTCAGAAAGGATGTTCCAGATAAGGTCAAAAACGACATACTCAGATCTTCACCAAACTTTGCAGGGATACATTGGATGTCAAGACACGTGGAAAAAACGTACAAAACAAGAGATTGGGGTCATCAAGATTTTGGACGGATTTTTTAGGAATTTTCAAATTTTCAGATGGGAGGTTCCAGATAAGGTCAAAAACTACATACTCAGATCTTCACCAAACATTGCAGGGATACATTGGATGTCAAGACACGTGGAAAAAACGTACAAAACAAGAGATTGGAGACATCAAAATTTTGGACGAATTTTTTAAGAATTTTCAAATTTTCAGATAGGAGGTTCCAGATGAGGTCAAAAACTACATACTCAGATCTTCACCAAACTTTGCAGGAATACTTTGCATGTCAAGACACGTGGAAAAAACGTACAAAACAAGAGATCGGAGACATCAAGATTTTCGACGAATTTTTTAAGAATTTTCAAATTTTCAGATGGGAGGTTCCAGATAAGGTCAAAAACGACATACTCAGATCTTCACCAAACTTTGCATGGATACATTGGATGTCAAGACACGTGGAAAAAACATACAAAACATAGGATTGGTGACATCAAGATTTTGGACGAATTTTTTAAGAATTTTCAAATTTTCAGATAGGAGGTTCCATATAAGGTCAAAAACTACATACTCAGATCTTCACCAAACTTTGCAGGGATACATTGGATGTCAAGACACGTGGAAAAAACGTACAAAACAAGAGATTGGAGACATCAAGATTATGGACGAATTTTTTGAGAATTTTCAAATTTTCAGAAAGGAGGTTCCATATAAGGTCAAAAACTACATACTCAGATCTTCACCAAACTTTGCAGGGATACATTGGATGTCAAGACACGTGGAAAAAACGTACAAAACAAGAGATTGGAGACATCAAGATTTTGGACGAAATTTTTAAGAATTTTCAAATTTTCAGAAAGGATGTTCCAGATAAGGTCAAAAACGACATACTCAGATCTTCACCAAACTTTGCAGGGATACATTGGAGGTCGAGACACGTGGAAAAAACGTACAAAACAAGAGATTGGAGACATCAAGATTTTGGACGAATTTTTGAAGAATTTTCAAATTTTCTGATAGGAGGTCCCAGATAAGGTCAAAAACTACATACTCAGATCTCCACCAAACATTGCAGGGATACATTGGATGTCAAGACACGTGGAAAAAACGTACAAAACAAGAGATTGGAGACATCAAGATTTTCGACGAATTTTTGAAGAATTTTCAAATTTTCAGATAGGAGGTTCCAGATAAGGTCAAAAACTACATACTCAGATCTTCACCAAACGTTGCAGGGATACTTTGCATGTCAAGACACGTGGAAAAAACGTACAAAACAAGAGATTGGAGACATCAAGATTTTCGACGAATTTTTTAAGAATTTTCAAATTTTCAGATGGGAGGTTCCAGATAAGGTCAAAAACGACATACTCAGATCTTCACCAAACTTTGCATGGATACATTGGATGTCAAGACACGTGGAAAAAACGTACAAAACAAGAGATTGGGGTCATCAAGATTTTGGACGAATTTTTTAAGAATTTTCAAATTTTCAGATAGGAGGTTCCATATAAGGTCAAAAACTACATACTCAGATCTTCACCAAACTTTGCAGGAATACATTGAATGTCAAGACACGTGGAAAAAACGTACAAAACAAGAGATTGTGGTCATCAAGATTTTGGACGGATTTTTTAGGAATTTTCAAATTTTCAGATGGGAGGTTCCAGATAAGGTCAAAAACTACATACTCAGATCTTCACCAAACTTTGCAGGGATACATTGGATGTCAAGACACGTGGAAAAAACGTACAAAACAAGAGATTGGAGACATCAAGATTTTGGACGAATTTTTTAAGAATTTTCAAATTTTCAGATAGGAGGTTCCATATAAGGTCAAAAACTACATACTCAGATCTTCACCAAACTTTGCATGGATACATTATGTGTCAAGACACGTGGAAAAAACGTACAAAACAAGAGATTGGAGACATCAAGATTTTCGTCGAATTTTTTAAGAATTTTCAAATTTTCAGATGGGAGGTTCCAGATAAGGTCAAAAACTACATACTCAGATCTTCACCAAACTTTGCAGGGATACATTGGATGTCAAGACACGTGGAAAAAACGTACAAAACAAGAGATAGGAGACATCAAGATTTTGGACGAATTTTTTAACAATTTTCAAATTTTCAGAAAGGATGTTCCAGATAAGGTCAAAAACGACATACTCAGATCTTCACCAAACTTTGCAGGGATACAATGGATGTCAAGACACGTGGAAAAAACGTACAAAACAAGAGATTGGAGACATCAAGATTATGGACGAATTTTTTGAGAATTTTCAAATTTTCAGAAAGGAGGTTCCATATAAGGTCAAAAACTACATACTCAGATCTTCACCAAACTTTGCAGGGATACATTGGATGTCAAGACACGTGGAAAAAACGTACAAAACAAGAGATTGGAGACATCAAGATTTTCGACGAATTTTTTAAGAATTTTCAAATTTTCAGAAAGGATGTTCCAGATAAGGTCAAAAACGACATACTCAGATCTTCACCAAACTTTGCAGGGATACATTGGAGGTCGAGACACGTGGAAAAAACGTACAAAACAAGAGATTGGAGACATCAAGATTTTGGACGAATTTTTGAAGAATTTTCAAATTTTCTGATAGGAGGTCCCAGATAAGGTCAAAAACTACATACTCAGATCTCCACCAAACATTGCAGGGATACATTGGATGTCAAGACACGTGGAAAAAACGTACAAAACAAGAGATTGGAGACATCAAGATTTTCGACGAATTTTTGAAGAATTTTCAAATTTTCAGATAGGAGGTTCCAGATAAGGTAAAAAACTACATACTCAGATCTTCACCAAACGTTGCAGGGATACTTTGCATGTCAAGACACGTGGAAAAAACGTACAAAACAAGAGATTGGAGACATCAAGATTTTCGACGAATTTTTTAAGAATTTTCAAATTTTCAGATGGGAGGTTCCAGATAAGGTCAAAAACGACATACTCAGATCTTCACCAAACTTTGCATGGATACATTGGATGTCAAGACACGTGGAAAAAACGTACAAAACAAGAGATTGGGGTCATCAAGATTTTGCACGGATTTTTTAAGAATTTTCAAATTTTCAGATGGGAGCTTCCAGATAAGGTCAAAAACGACATACTCAGATCTTCACCAAACTTTGCATGGATACATTGGATGTCAAGACACGTGGAAAAAACGTACAAAACAAGAGATTGGAGACATCAAGATTTTGGAAGAATTTTTTAAGAATTCTCAAATTTTCAGAAAGGAGGTTCCATATAAGGTCAAAAACTACATACTCAGATCTTCACCAAACTTTGCAGGGATACTTTGGATGTCAAGACACGTGGAAAAAACGTACAAAACAAGAGATTGGGGTCATCAAGATTTTGGACGAATTTTTTAAGAATTTTCAAATTTTCAGATGGGAGGTTCAATATAAGGTCAAAAACTACATACTCAGATCTTCACCAAACTTTGCATGGATACATTGGATGTCAAGACACGTGGAAAAAACATACAAAACATAGGATTCGGAACATCAAGATTTTGGTCGAATTTTTTAAGAATTTTCAAATTTTCAGATAGGAGGTTCCATATAAGGTCAAAAACTACATACTCAGATCTTCACCAAACATTGCAGGAATACATTGGATGTCAAGACACGTGGAAAAAACGTACAAAACATAGGATTCGGAACATCAAGATTTTGCACGGATTTTTTAAGAATTTTCAAATTTTCAGATAGGAGGTTCCATATAAGGTCAAAAACTACATACTCAGATCTTCACCAAACTTTGCATGGATACATTATGTGTCAAGACACGTGGAAAAAACGTACAAAACAAAAGATTGGAGACATCAAGATTTTGGTCGAATTTTTTAAGAATTTTCAAATTTTCAGATGGGAGGTTCCAGATAAGGTCAAAAACTACATACTCAGATCTTCACCAAACTTTGCAGGGATACATTGGATGTCAAGACACGTGGAAAAAACGTACAAAAAAGAGATTGGAGACATCAAGATTTTGGACGAATTTTTTAACAATTTTCAAATTTTCAGAAAGGATGTTCCAGATAAGGTCAAAAACGACATACTCAGATCTTCACCAAACTTTGCAGGGATACATTGGATATCAAGACACGTGGAAAAAACGTACAAAACAAGAGATTGGAGACATCAAGATTTTGGACGAATTTTTTAAGAATTTTCAAATTTTCAGATAGGAGGTTCCAGATAAGGTCAAAAACTACATACTCAGATCTTCACCAAACTTTGCAGGGATACATTGGATGTCAAGACACGTGGAAAAAACGTACAAAACAAGAGATTGGGGTCATCAAGATTTTGGACGGATTTTTTAGGAATTTTCAAATTTTCAGATGGGAGGTTCCAGATAAGGTCAAAAACTACATACTCAGATCTTCACCAAACATTGCAGGGATACATTGGATGTCAAGACACGTGGAAAAAACGTACAAAACAAGAGATTGGAGACATCAAAATTTTGGACGAATTTTTTAAGAATTTTCAAATTTTCAGATAGGAGGTTCCAGATGAGGTCAAAAACTACATACTCAGATCTTCACCAAACTTTGCAGGAATACTTTGCATGTCAAGACACGTGGAAAAAACGTACAAAACAAGAGATCGGAGACATCAAGATTTTCGACGAATTTTTTAAGAATTTTCAAATTTTCAGATGGGAGGTTCCAGATAAGGTCAAAAACGACATACTCAGATCTTCACCAAACTTTGCATGGATACATTGGATGTCAAGACACGTGGAAAAAACATACAAAACATAGGATTGGTGACATCAAGATTTTGGACGAATTTTTTAAGAATTTTCAAATTTTCAGATAGGAGGTTCCATATAAGGTCAAAAACTACATACTCAGATCTTCACCAAACTTTGCAGGGATACATTGGATGTCAAGACACGTGGAAAAAACGTACAAAACAAGAGATTGGAGACATCAAGATTATGGACGAATTTTTTGAGAATTTTCAAATTTTCAGAAAGGAGGTTCCATATAAGGTCAAAAACTACATACTCAGATCTTCACCAAACTTTGCAGGGATACATTGGATGTCAAGACACGTGGAAAAAACGTACAAAACAAGAGATTGGAGACATCAAGATTTTGGACGAAATTTTTAAGAATTTTCAAATTTTCAGAAAGGATGTTCCAGATAAGGTCAAAAACGACATACTCAGATCTTCACCAAACTTTGCAGGGATACATTGGAGGTCGAGACACGTGGAAAAAACGTACAAAACAAGAGATTGGAGACATCAAGATTTTGGACGAATTTTTGAAGAATTTTCAAATTTTCTGATAGGAGGTCCCAGATAAGGTCAAAAACTACATACTCAGATCTCCACCAAACATTGCAGGGATACATTGGATGTCAAGACACGTGGAAAAAACGTACAAAACAAGAGATTGGAGACATCAAGATTTTCGACGAATTTTTGAAGAATTTTCAAATTTTCAGATAGGAGGTTCCAGATAAGGTCAAAAACTACATACTCAGATCTTCACCAAACGTTGCAGGGATACTTTGCATGTCAAGACACGTGGAAAAAACGTACAAAACAAGAGATTGGAGACATCAAGATTTTCGACGAATTTTTTAAGAATTTTCAAATTTTCAGATGGGAGGTTCAATATAAGGTCAAAAACGACATACTCAGATCTTCACCAAACTTTGCATGGATACATTGGATGTCAAGACACGTGGAAAAAACGTACAAAACAAGAGATTGGGGTCATCAAGATTTTGGACGAATTTTTTAAGAATTTTCAAATTTTCAGATAGGAGGTTCCATATAAGGTCAAAAACTACATACTCAGATCTTCACCAAACTTTGCAGGAATACATTGAATGTCAAGACACGTGGAAAAAACGTACAAAACAAGAGATTGTGGTCATCAAGATTTTGGACGGATTTTTTAAGAATTTTCAAATTTTCAGATGGGAGGTTCAATATAAGGTCAAAAACGACATACTCAGATCTTCACCAAACTTTGCATGGATACATTGGATGTCAAGACACGTGGAAAAAACGTACAAAACAAGAGATTGGGGTCATCAAGATTTTGGACGAATTTTTTAAGAATTTTCAAATTTTCAGATAGGAGGTTCCATATAAGGTCAAAAACTACATACTCAGATCTTCACCAAACTTTGCAGGAATACATTGAATGTCAAGACACGTGGAAAAAACGTACAAAACAAGAGATTGGGGTCATCAAGATTTTGCACGGATTTTTTAAGAATTTTCAAATTTTCAGATGGGAGGTTCCAGATAAGGTCAAAAACGACATACTCAGATCTTCACCAAACTTTGCATGGATACATTGGATGTCAAGACACGTGGAAAAAACGTACAAAACAAGAGATTGGAGACATCAAGATTTTGGACGAATTTTTTAAGAATTCTCAAATTTTCAGAAAGGAGGTTCCATATAAGGTCAAAAACTACATACTCAGATCTTCACCAAACTTTGCAGGGATACTTTGGATGTCAAGACACGTGGAAAAAACGTACAAAACAAGAGATTGGGGTCATCAAGATTTTGGACGAATTTTTTAAGAATTTTCAAATTTTCAGATGGGAGGTTCAATATAAGGTCAAAAACTACATACTCAGATCTTCACCAAACTTTGCATGGATACATTGGATGTCAAGACACGTGGAAAAAACATACAAAACATAGGATTCGGAACATCAAGATTTTGGTCGAATTTTTTAAGAATTTTCAAATTTTCAGATAGGAGGTTCCATATAAGGTCAAAAACTACATACTCAGATCTTCACCAAACATTGCAGGAATACATTGGATGTCAAGACACGTGGAAAAAACGTACAAAACAAGAGATTGGGGTCATCAAGATTTTGCACGGATTTTTTAGGAATTTTCAAATTTTCAGGTGGGAGGTTCCAGATAAGGTCAAAAACTACATACTCAGATCTTCACCAAACTTTGCAGGGATACATTGGATGTCAAGACACGTGGAAAAAACGTACAAAACAAGAGATTGGAGACATCAAGATTTTGGACGAATTTTTTAAGAATTTTCAAATTTTCAGATAGGAGGTTCCATATAAGGTCAAAAACTACATACTCAGATCTTCACCAAACTTTGCATGGATACATTATGTGTCAAGACACGTGGAAAAAACGTACAAAACAAAAGATTGGAGACATCAAGATTTTGGTCGAATTTTTTAAGAATTTTCAAATTTTCAGATGGGAGGTTCCAGATAAGGTCAAAAACTACATACTCAGATCTTCACCAAACTTTGCAGGGATACATTGGATGTCAAGACACGTGGAAAAAACGTACAAAAAAGAGATTGGAGACATCAAGATTTTGGACGAATTTTTTAACAATTTTCAAATTTTCAGAAAGGATGTTCCAGATAAGGTCAAAAACGACATACTCAGATCTTCACCAAACTTTGCAGGGATACATTGGATATCAAGACACGTGGAAAAAACGTACAAAACAAGAGATTGGAGACATCAAGATTTTGGACGAATTTTTTAAGAATTTTCAAATTTTCAGATAGGAGGTTCCAGATAAGGTCAAAAACTACATACTCAGATCTTCACCAAACTTTGCAGGGATACATTGGATGTCAAGACACGTGGAAAAAACGTACAAAACAAGAGATTGGGGTCATCAAGATTTTGGACGGATTTTTTAGGAATTTTCAAATTTTCAGATGGGAGGTTCCAGATAAGGTCAAAAACTACATACTCAGATCTTCACCAAACATTGCAGGGATACATTGGATGTCAAGACACGTGGAAAAAACGTACAAAACAAGAGATTGGAGACATCAAAATTTTGGACGAATTTTTTAAGAATTTTCAAATTTTCAGATAGGAGGTTCCAGATGAGGTCAAAAACTACATACTCAGATCTTCACCAAACTTTGCAGGAATACTTTGCATGTCAAGACACGTGGAAAAAACGTACAAAACAAGAGATCGGAGACATCAAGATTTTCGACGAATTTTTTAAGAATTTTCAAATTTTCAGATGGGAGGTTCCAGATAAGGTCAAAAACGACATACTCAGATCTTCACCAAACTTTGCATGGATACATTGGATGTCAAGACACGTGGAAAAAACATACAAAACATAGGATTGGTGACATCAAGATTTTGGACGAATTTTTTAAGAATTTTCAAATTTTCAGATAGGAGGTTCCATATAAGGTCAAAAACTACATACTCAGATCTTCACCAAACTTTGCAGGGATACATTGGATGTCAAGACACGTGGAAAAAACGTACAAAACAAGAGATTGGAGACATCAAGATTATGGACGAATTTTTTGAGAATTTTCAAATTTTCAGAAAGGAGGTTCCATATAAGGTCAAAAACTACATACTCAGATCTTCACCAAACTTTGCAGGGATACATTGGATGTCAAGACACGTGGAAAAAACGTACAAAACAAGAGATTGGAGACATCAAGATTTTGGACGAAATTTTTAAGAATTTTCAAATTTTCAGAAAGGATGTTCCAGATAAGGTCAAAAACGACATACTCAGATCTTCACCAAACTTTGCAGGGATACATTGGATGTCAAGACACGTGGAAAAAACGTACAAAACAAGAGATTGGGGTCATCAAGATTTTGGACGGATTTTTTAGGAATTTTCAAATTTTCAGATGGGAGGTTCCAGATAAGGTCAAAAACTACATACTCAGATCTTCACCAAACATTGCAGGGATACATTGGATGTCAAGACACGTGGAAAAAACGTACAAAACAAGAGATTGGAGACATCAAAATTTTGGACGAATTTTTTAAGAATTTTCAAATTTTCAGATAGGAGGTTCCAGATGAGGTCAAAAACTACATACTCAGATCTTCACCAAACTTTGCAGGAATACTTTGCATGTCAAGACACGTGGAAAAAACGTACAAAACAAGAGATCGGAGACATCAAGATTTTCGACGAATTTTTTAAGAATTTTCAAATTTTCAGATGGGAGGTTCCAGATAAGGTCAAAAACGACATACTCAGATCTTCACCAAACTTTGCATGGATACATTGGATGTCAAGACACGTGGAAAAAACATACAAAACATAGGATTGGTGACATCAAGATTTTGGACGAATTTTTTAAGAATTTTCAAATTTTCAGATAGGAGGTTCCATATAAGGTCAAAAACTACATACTCAGATCTTCACCAAACTTTGCAGGGATACATTGGATGTCAAGACACGTGGAAAAAACGTACAAAACAAGAGATTGGAGACATCAAGATTATGGACGAATTTTTTGAGAATTTTCAAATTTTCAGAAAGGAGGTTCCATATAAGGTCAAAAACTACATACTCAGATCTTCACCAAACTTTGCAGGGATACATTGGATGTCAAGACACGTGGAAAAAACGTACAAAACAAGAGATTGGAGACATCAAGATTTTGGACGAAATTTTTAAGAATTTTCAAATTTTCAGAAAGGATGTTCCAGATAAGGTCAAAAACGACATACTCAGATCTTCACCAAACTTTGCAGGGATACATTGGAGGTCGAGACACGTGGAAAAAACGTACAAAACAAGAGATTGGAGACATCAAGATTTTGGACGAATTTTTGAAGAATTTTCAAATTTTCTGATAGGAGGTCCCAGATAAGGTCAAAAACTACATACTCAGATCTCCACCAAACATTGCAGGGATACATTGGATGTCAAGACACGTGGAAAAAACGTACAAAACAAGAGATTGGAGACATCAAGATTTTCGACGAATTTTTGAAGAATTTTCAAATTTTCAGATAGGAGGTTCCAGATAAGGTCAAAAACTACATACTCAGATCTTCACCAAACGTTGCAGGGATACTTTGCATGTCAAGACACGTGGAAAAAACGTACAAAACAAGAGATTGGAGACATCAAGATTTTCGACGAATTTTTTAAGAATTTTCAAATTTTCAGATGGGAGGTTCCAGATAAGGTCAAAAACGACATACTCAGATCTTCACCAAACTTTGCATGGATACATTGGATGTCAAGACACGTGGAAAAAACGTACAAAACAAGAGATTGGGGTCATCAAGATTTTGGACGAATTTTTTAAGAATTTTCAAATTTTCAGATAGGAGGTTCCATATAAGGTCAAAAACTACATACTCAGATCTTCACCAAACTTTGCAGGAATACATTGAATGTCAAGACACGTGGAAAAAACGTACAAAACAAGAGATTGTGGTCATCAAGATTTTGGACGGATTTTTTAGGAATTTTCAAATTTTCAGATGGGAGGTTCCAGATAAGGTCAAAAACTACATACTCAGATCTTCACCAAACTTTGCAGGGATACATTGGATGTCAAGACACGTGGAAAAAACGTACAAAACAAGAGATTGGAGACATCAAGATTTTGGACGAATTTTTTAAGAATTTTCAAATTTTCAGATAGGAGGTTCCATATAAGGTCAAAAACTACATACTCAGATCTTCACCAAACTTTGCATGGATACATTATGTGTCAAGACACGTGGAAAAAACGTACAAAACAAGAGATTGGAGACATCAAGATTTTCGTCGAATTTTTTAAGAATTTTCAAATTTTCAGATGGGAGGTTCCAGATAAGGTCAAAAACTACATACTCAGATCTTCACCAAACTTTGCAGGGATACATTGGATGTCAAGACACGTGGAAAAAACGTACAAAACAAGAGATAGGAGACATCAAGATTTTGGACGAATTTTTTAACAATTTTCAAATTTTCAGAAAGGATGTTCCAGATAAGGTCAAAAACGACATACTCAGATCTTCACCAAACTTTGCAGGGATACAATGGATGTCAAGACACGTGGAAAAAACGTACAAAACAAGAGATTGGAGACATCAAGATTATGGACGAATTTTTTGAGAATTTTCAAATTTTCAGAAAGGAGGTTCCATATAAGGTCAAAAACTACATACTCAGATCTTCACCAAACTTTGCAGGGATACATTGGATGTCAAGACACGTGGAAAAAACGTACAAAACAAGAGATTGGAGACATCAAGATTTTCGACGAATTTTTTAAGAATTTTCAAATTTTCAGAAAGGATGTTCCAGATAAGGTCAAAAACGACATACTCAGATCTTCACCAAACTTTGCAGGGATACATTGGAGGTCGAGACACGTGGAAAAAACGTACAAAACAAGAGATTGGAGACATCAAGATTTTGGACGAATTTTTGAAGAATTTTCAAATTTTCTGATAGGATGTCCCAGATAAGGTCAAAAACTACATACTCAGATCTCCACCAAACATTGCAGGGATACATTGGATGTCAAGACACGTGGAAAAAACGTACAAAACAAGAGATTGGAGACATCAAGATTTTCGACGAATTTTTGAAGAATTTTCAAATTTTCAGATAGGAGGTTCCAGATAAGGTAAAAAACTACATACTCAGATCTTCACCAAACGTTGCAGGGATACTTTGCATGTCAAGACACGTGGAAAAAACGTACAAAACAAGAGATTGGAGACATCAAGATTTTCGACGAATTTTTTAAGAATTTTCAAATTTTCAGATGGGAGGTTCCAGATAAGGTCAAAAACGACATACTCAGATCTTCACCAAACTTTGCATGGATACATTGGATGTCAAGACACGTGGAAAAAACGTACAAAACAAGAGATTGGGGTCATCAAGATTTTGCACGGATTTTTTAAGAATTTTCAAATTTTCAGATGGGAGGTTCCAGATAAGGTCAAAAACGACATACTCAGATCTTCACCAAACTTTGCATGGATACATTGGATGTCAAGACACGTGGAAAAAACGTACAAAACAAGAGATTGGAGACATCAAGATTTTGGAAGAATTTTTTAAGAATTCTCAAATTTTCAGAAAGGAGGTTCCATATAAGGTCAAAAACTACATACTCAGATCTTCACCAAACTTTGCAGGGATACTTTGGATGTCAAGACACGTGGAAAAAACGTACAAAACAAGAGATTGGGGTCATCAAGATTTTGGACGAATTTTTTAAGAATTTTCAAATTTTCAGATGGGAGGTTCAATATAAGGTCAAAAACTACATACTCAGATCTTCACCAAACTTTGCATGGATACATTGGATGTCAAGACACGTGGAAAAAACATACAAAACATAGGATTCGGAACATCAAGATTTTGGTCGAATTTTTTAAGAATTTTCAAATTTTCAGATAGGAGGTTCCATATAAGGTCAAAAACTACATACTCAGATCTTCACCAAACATTGCAGGAATACATTGGATGTCAAGACACGTGGAAAAAACGTACAAAACAAGAGATTGGGGTCATCAAGATTTTGCACGGATTTTTTAGGAATTTTCAAATTTTCAGATGGGAGGTTCCAGATAAGGTCAAAAACTACATACTCAGATCTTCACCAAACTTTGCAGGGATACATTGGATGTCAAGACACGTGGAAAAAACGTACAAAACAAGAGATTGGAGACATCAAGATTTTGGACGAATTTTTTAAGAATTTTCAAATTTTCAGATAGGAGGTTCCATATAAGGTCAAAAACTACATACTCAGATCTTCACCAAACTTTGCATGGATACATTATGTGTCAAGACACGTGGAAAAAACGTACAAAACAAAAGATTGGAGACATCAAGATTTTGGTCGAATTTTTTAAGAATTTTCAAATTTTCAGATGGGAGGTTCCAGATAAGGTCAAAAACTACATACTCAGATCTTCACCAAACTTTGCAGGGATACATTGGATGTCAAGACACGTGGAAAAAACGTACAAAAAAGAGATTGGAGACATCAAGATTTTGGACGAATTTTTTAACAATTTTCAAATTTTCAGAAAGGATGTTCCAGATAAGGTCAAAAACGACATACTCAGATCTTCACCAAACTTTGCAGGGATACATTGGATATCAAGACACGTGGAAAAAACGTACAAAACAAGAGATTGGAGACATCAAGATTTTGGACGAATTTTTTAAGAATTTTCAAATTTTCAGATAGGAGGTTCCAGATAAGGTCAAAAACTACATACTCAGATCTTCACCAAACTTTGCAGGGATACATTGGATGTCAAGACACGTGGAAAAAACGTACAAAACAAGAGATTGGGGTCATCAAGATTTTGGACGGATTTTTTAGGAATTTTCAAATTTTCAGATGGGAGGTTCCAGATAAGGTCAAAAACTACATACTCAGATCTTCACCAAACATTGCAGGGATACATTGGATGTCAAGACACGTGGAAAAAACGTACAAAACAAGAGATTGGAGACATCAAAATTTTGGACGAATTTTTTAAGAATTTTCAAATTTTCAGATAGGAGGTTCCAGATGAGGTCAAAAACTACATACTCAGATCTTCACCAAACTTTGCAGGAATACTTTGCATGTCAAGACACGTGGAAAAAACGTACAAAACAAGAGATCGGAGACATCAAGATTTTCGACGAATTTTTTAAGAATTTTCAAATTTTCAGATGGGAGGTTCCAGATAAGGTCAAAAACGACATACTCAGATCTTCACCAAACTTTGCATGGATACATTGGATGTCAAGACACGTGGAAAAAACATACAAAACATAGGATTGGTGACATCAAGATTTTGGACGAATTTTTTAAGAATTTTCAAATTTTCAGATAGGAGGTTCCATATAAGGTCAAAAACTACATACTCAGATCTTCACCAAACTTTGCAGGGATACATTGGATGTCAAGACACGTGGAAAAAACGTACAAAACAAGAGATTGGAGACATCAAGATTATGGACGAATTTTTTGAGAATTTTCAAATTTTCAGAAAGGAGGTTCCATATAAGGTCAAAAACTACATACTCAGATCTTCACCAAACTTTGCAGGGATACATTGGATGTCAAGACACGTGGAAAAAACGTACAAAACAAGAGATTGGAGACATCAAGATTTTGGACGAAATTTTTAAGAATTTTCAAATTTTCAGAAAGGATGTTCCAGATAAGGTCAAAAACGACATACTCAGATCTTCACCAAACTTTGCAGGGATACATTGGAGGTCGAGACACGTGGAAAAAACGTACAAAACAAGAGATTGGAGACATCAAGATTTTGGACGAATTTTTGAAGAATTTTCAAATTTTCTGATAGGAGGTCCCAGATAAGGTCAAAAACTACATACTCAGATCTCCACCAAACATTGCAGGGATACATTGGATGTCAAGACACGTGGAAAAAACGTACAAAACAAGAGATTGGAGACATCAAGATTTTCGACGAATTTTTGAAGAATTTTCAAATTTTCAGATAGGAGGTTCCAGATAAGGTCAAAAACTACATACTCAGATCTTCACCAAACGTTGCAGGGATACTTTGCATGTCAAGACACGTGGAAAAAACGTACAAAACAAGAGATTGGAGACATCAAGATTTTCGACGAATTTTTTAAGAATTTTCAAATTTTCAGATGGGAGGTTCAATATAAGGTCAAAAACGACATACTCAGATCTTCACCAAACTTTGCATGGATACATTGGATGTCAAGACACGTGGAAAAAACGTACAAAACAAGAGATTGGGGTCATCAAGATTTTGGACGAATTTTTTAAGAATTTTCAAATTTTCAGATAGGAGGTTCCATATAAGGTCAAAAACTACATACTCAGATCTTCACCAAACTTTGCAGGAATACATTGAATGTCAAGACACGTGGAAAAAACGTACAAAACAAGAGATTGTGGTCATCAAGATTTTGGACGGATTTTTTAGGAATTTTCAAATTTTCAGATGGGAGGTTCCAGATAAGGTCAAAAACTACATACTCAGATCTTCACCAAACTTTGCAGGGATACATTGGATGTCAAGACACGTGGAAAAAACGTACAAAACAAGAGATTGGAGACATCAAGATTTTGGACGAATTTTTTAAGAATTTTCAAATTTTCAGATAGGAGGTTCCATATAAGGTCAAAAACTACATACTCAGATCTTCACCAAACTTTGCATGGATACATTATGTGTCAAGACACGTGGAAAAAACGTACAAAACAAGAGATTGGAGACATCAAGATTTTGGTCGAATTTTTTAAGAATTTTCAAATTTTCAGATGGGAGGTTCCAGATAAGGTCAAAAACTACATACTCAGATCTTGATGACCCCAATCTCTTGTTTTGTACGTTTTTTCCACGTGTCTTGACATCCAATGTATCCCTGCAAAGTTTGGTGAAAATCTGAGTATGTAGTTTTTGACCTTATCTGGAACCTCCTATCTGAAAATTTGAAAATTCTTAAAAAATTCGTCCAAAATCTTGATGTCTCCAATCTCTTGTTTTGTACGTTTTTTCCACGTGTCTTGATATCCAA
>NW_028143823.1:0-30716 GCF_977018435.1 Lepisma saccharinum
TGGAGTGCACCAAGCCTCGAGAGAGGAGGTAAGGTGTGGATAACCCATACAGCACAACATGGTTTCAGATATGTTACGGATACGTAACTCGTGAAACATTGTAACATTGCAGCAACATTGCGAAACATTACTGTGATGTTTCAGGTATGTTTCAGCAATGTAAAAATGTCCGCGAATCTAACATAACATTCGTAATGTTACAGAAACATGTCAGTGCAACATTACAGAAACGTGTCAATGTAACATTGCAGAAACATGTCAGTGTAACATTACAAATACATTTCCGTAAGGTTTTGTGATATTTCAGCTACATTACAGTGATATAATTTTACATTACGGTTATATTGAATGGAATCAGTACTGTATTCACGAGTGAAATATTTAAGGGGGCCTATTGGTGTTAAGCCCCTTTATTTCAATATTTATTTGTAAATCATTTCCTGAAAATAAAATTCACAATGTTTGATACCTAATTAGGAATGATATTTAATTATATTTATTTTACCTCTCCTCAAATGAATACGTATCTCAATTGCTACAATTATTCTCGAGGGGGGGGAAAAGTGCATAAAATTACGAAATACACATTCATTCAAACCAGACAACAGTTACAACTAAAAAAAAAAAAAAAAAAAAATACTCGTATTCGCCACCAAATCCTAAACTACCTTCAAATGTGTGTAAAGTTTTACATGTAATAATAAGCTCTCCGTGGTTTGTTGCACCCTGTCACAAAGAAGGTAGGGCCTCTCCCATGGCGCAGTTGTAGCGTCATTGCCTTGCAATCAAGGGGTCCCGGGTTCGATACCCGGTGGAGGCACAAGTGGTTCGGATCCCACTTTAAACTGTAGGTCCTGTCCCGACTAGCCTTCCTGTGCATAAAGTGGACTTAAAGCACCAACCAACGATGAAGGTGGGATTTGAGTGCTGTGATCAGCATAATGCTCCCGTCCCCTCTACTAATAGATGAGAAGCTGGAAGCATTTTAGTGTTGTATGAAATCCATTCATGATTCTATGAGCCACGGTCATCTGAAAATTCTACTCTAATGTGTCTGTATGAATAAAAACATTTTTCCTGGACAGAATACATGTTCCACATGTATGGTTTTCAACCTATGTGGTGTTCGAACTTTCAGAATTACACAGAAATATTCCAAATTAATTTCAAACATCACAATTGAGCACATGTCTTCAAATATAACTTTCGGATACTAAAATTTACTATGTGACATTCTCACCTTTTACGTATCTCAAATAAAAATTCAAAATGAATGTAATAATATCCTATACACTTACATAATGGGAGAAATGTAGATACACTTTGACCACAAAATAAATTCAGTAAATGAACCAGTAACCACAACTGGGAAATAAATATCAATTCACAAGTGCAATATGGAGACAAGCTAAACTTTAGCAATTTTTAGGCAGTAACAATACGAATAATATAATTGAATAATAACTAAAAATTTATAAATCAATGAAAGGTTTTGACATTCTCTATAATATTAAATGTGCAGTATGTATCAGAGGTTGTGGTTACTAGTTAGAGAAATTAATTCTCTTAATGTTACTTGTGAGCAACTTCCATTGAATTATTACTTCAAAGATATAATTATATGTTCTCATTTCTATTATTTTTTAATCATTTATATATCACACATGTTTGACTTTCAACGTTCTTATAGTGGTTAAGATGGGTTGGTCAGTTTCAGAATACACTGAGAAATTGAATTAAGCTCCTTGTAATGAAGGGATTTCTGGTTCGAAACTCTGGTAGAGGCACATTGCAGTGATACGGATCCCATTTTGAATTGTAGGTCCAGTCCCGATTACCCTATTTATGCATAAAGTGGACTTAAAACATCAATTCAAAGAACCAAATAAATATAAATAAGCATACTTTGATACATTTTTTTTACACCAGCGAGTGATCAGACACTATCCATGTCACCATTGAACTCTAAAAATTGAACATGCATTATTATTATACGTAAAAATAATATTTTTTCATAAAATATATTCTTTATTTGTCTAAATTTGTCAAAATACAATTGCTTCTGTTCTGTTAAGAAGTATTTCATTGCAGGTTCTCCGCTATAACCTCTTGTTGGAGTGCAGTAACATTCATTTTTTCCTGAAAGGAAATAATGTCATAAATATCAATTCTGGTCAGAATTTTCATTTCAAAAAACAATATTTTGCACAAGTAAAATACACATCTTAGCCTTGAAGAAAACTGCAAAGCAACATCAAGAATTTACATTCTTCATGTCAGCACCAATCAGTTTTTTAATAAAGGTCCCCTCGGAGAATGCCGTAAAACAGATTGAATTTTGGCAAGAAAAATTGCTTTTACTTCATATTATTTGCTCAGAACTAGCAAAAAGATTTTTGTGAATGCTCAATATGTTATGTAACATCCAAGTCGTTGATATTAGTGAAAATCAGTGTTTCCATCTACTTTTTTAGAAAACTCCTCAGCACTCCGCAGAAAAAAATGTCATGTTTCATCTTTCTTTTAGCATGCCAAGTTAAATACAACATCTGCAACTTGTGCAATCGTGCAGCATCATAATTTGATTTTAACCTTTTATTTTATTTCTGTCAATAATCCATAATTCTACTTACCTAATTACAAAGAAATGATGATTGAATGGATTTTTAGCATAAAACAACTAATTTTACCAATTTTTTACCTCTTCAAACTTAATAATAACAATTGAACCACAAATGACCCAAATCTAGTATATTAAACTTGTATTGTTTCATAGTTTTGTATTACTGTAACTTGAAATCCAAATTTTGTCAAAAAATGATCATTCTTGCGAAAGAAACTAATCTTAAATCAGCCATAAAATACTCAATTACTGCTAAATCAGCATAAAAACTAACTGTGGGAGTCATAAACATCATAGCCTTGAAGAAAATTGCAAAACAACATCAAGAATTTACATTCTTCATGTCAGCACCAATCAGTTTTTTTTATAAATGTAACCTCGGAGAATGCCGTAAAACAGATTGAATTTTGGCAAGAAAAATTGCTTTTACTTCATATTATTTGCTCAGAACTAGCATAAAGGTTTTTAGTGAATGCTCAATATGTCATGTAATATCCAAATCGTTAATATTAGTGAAAATCAGTGTTTCCATCTACTTTTTTAAAAATTCCTCTGCATTCCGCAGAAAAAAAAAAATCATGTTTCATCTTTCTTTTAGCATGTCTAGTTAAATACAACATCTGCAACTTGTGCAATCGTGCAGCATCATAATTACATTTTAACCTTTTATTTTATTCTTGTCAATAATCTATAATTCTACCTACCTAATTACGAAAAAATTATGAAAATAATATATGGAGGGCATCACAAGCCTCATGAGAAACAAAACTATACAAGACTACATGAAAGAGAAAGAGAGAGATGATTAACATAAGTGAGTAACCTAACACCCTATGTTCATTTGAGCTATTATTAAAGGTTTTTTTCATAGGATAATTTTATTCTTGATAGCTTGTGCAACCAATCGAGAGTTTATGTAACAAGTATGACCGTGGCTGTGGTGCTGCCGTAGACTTACATTACGTAACGATGTCACAGAACAAATCAGTTGATTCGTAATTTGTATTAGATAGAGGCTCTGAACGTAACAACTTACGTGGTATTCTACGCCTCTTCACTACGAACAGGGAAGTGAGAAACAACATTTTTTAAAAAGAAGAGGACAAACTTTGTGCAAACTTTACGGGGGGGTGGGGTCATATACCGTAAACGAGAACTATGTAGCTATTTTTAACAGTAAAAACATGCAGGGAAATACTTTGCGTCTCGACCATTCACTTTTTCTCTACACACAACGGAGGCAACTTATTTCTCGCGATTATAGTTTCATGAAGTGGAGAAGTTCAGTGCTTCTTTACGTCCACATATTTTAATTAAACAAACAAAACAAAATACTTCTTTAAACATTGGCTTGAACTGCCTTGTTTCCACTCACTTTTTCACACACGTTACACAACACGGATTAAATATATAGCGTGCATAAGTATAACACAATTAAACACACTTTGGCATTAATAATATTCAACTTACCACGCAATAAACAACATTATTCTTCATAAGATGTGAACGACTCCCGGTCAGCGTTGAAGGTAACAACATGGCCGCCGCAGAAAATGTCCTGGATGGCCGCCACGCATGCATGATGACTGAATCCAACGTTGCGGAAATGTCTCTGAAACATTTCTCAGATATGTAAGAAAAATGAGACGTTGCAGAAACTAGACAATGAAACTATAACATTGCAATGTTTCAGAAACAAAACTGGGACTTCATGTGATGCTTTCTGTAAACCAGAATGTTAGAAACATAAATGAAAGATTGTAATATTTCTGAAATATGTCTGAAACTTTGTGTGCTGTATGGGAAGTCAGGCAAGTCACAAACTCTTCATCGTGAATCTCCCAAAGTTTCTGATTCTGTTTTGTGAATTAGTAAGAGCAGAGGCTAAATCGTGATGAGGGCTCTAAATACTTTGACAACTGAACAATAAAGCTGAAAACCTTTTCACAGATGAGTAGTGTAATTAAAAAAGTCCTCCTCTCTACTGCGGGTAGATGATCACTTGCTTGGGGTGGGTCACTCTGACAACTCCACTTAACTGACAAGGTTGAAGAAATTTAACAAAAACATGAAGTGAATAATGTTTTTTTTATTGAAATCGTGTTCCACACTAACAATAGTCAAAAACAGATTCTCAACTGACATATCACTACCAAGTTTGAAACTTGAAAACATTTTGTTGATGTTATGTTAGAATATTCACAAACAGTGCACAAAGAGATAATTGTTATACACCTGCTATAAAATGTCTCATCGGGAAGTATAGTGTATATAGTATTTTTTCAAAAGGTAAGAAATTTGGGGGGGGGGTCCGGACCCCATGGACTCACCCACTGGATACGCCATTGCACGTAGGGGAATATTAAAAAAACAAAAAAAAACTGGCCGCACAGGATTAAATCTTTCATCCTGTACACAGAGAACTCGAAATGCATCAAAGCGAATTTGATGCACTTTTAGTGCATCAAATGACACACCTAACCTTGTAATCTTGGATTATTGGAAATTGTCTTCAGATTTGATGCACTTTTACTGCATCAAATCGAATATCGACTGTGGAGTGTGTCTTTTGATGCATCTTAGTGTGTCAATTGCCCATCTGATGGGATTTTATGCATCGAAATGTATATTTCTCAATTTATACACTTGCATGCATAATTCTTACGAAGCAATTGTTCGGTGATTTTACTTAACTTATACAGAAAATAAATTTTGATATTACGATAATATGAAAGGAATTCTTAATTTATAAGCTCATAAATTGATCGAAGTAAAAATATATAAGGTATCAAGAACAAAAGTAAATGTATTTTTAAGTAACTAAATTATATTTCCTATAATTGAAATATCAAAATTGGTGCCACCTTTGCATGTTCAAGCCACTAGATGCATTGTTTCTGCACAGTAAGTAATTTGAACTCTTTGATCAACCACTGCATTGTAAGGGTGTGTGCAGGATTTTTTCCTCTGAGGAAAGAGAAGGTGTCACATCTTGCCCTCCAGCCATAGAAACTTAAAATTTCAGTCTTATTATTGTTAATCAGTGCTTTCTTTCAGTTGGTTTGTTGTTGTGTTCATCATAAAAAAATACTCAAAATATTTTGGCATAAATAAAAAGGTGCCAGAAAAAAGTGCTTGTTATTATTATTATTTTACAAAACATAAAATTGAAATTGTATTGAAAATACTTTGGCGTTGTTAATAAGTTCAGACTTGTGTACGCTATTTAGGTAGAAACTAGATTCGCTTTGCTTGTTTCAATAAGCATCTAAGTATATCATTTTGTTCATGAACAGTTCTTTGGCTTATTTGTACTTTTTCACGATACACAGGTATGAAATATCCCTTAATCTGCTCCGCGGCGGAGTGATTATCACAACGCGCTACGATGTCAAGGGTCTCGAATTCGAATCCCCGGCTGATGATTTTTTTTTTGTGTGTCTCTTCATCAATTTTACGATATCATCACTCATCTTCATTGTCGGATTAGCCTAAAGTGTAAGAAAAGCGACGTTCATAACAAAAATCAAATAAAGACAAAAGATTTTGGAGGTATTCACTACACCCTAACTTGATAAACATCCACCTCAGCGGCGTATACTCTGGGTCACCTAGGTAATCGGAGATGACCCGACTATAATTTTAAAAAAAAGTTGTTTTTTATTTCTTCGCAATATTCTTCCGAACCAATCTTTGATTCGCATATTTCTTTACTTCCAGCGCGCGAATGTTTTTCAAACGTTTGCCGCGGAATGTCCGAGAGGCTTTCAGCCACTTTCTCCAGCTGGTGGAATCTGGTGACGTCAGGGTGAGATTCCACCGGATCCCTTTAAATCCCTTGACGGGAGGGGAAGGAAGCACTGCTTCTCAGGCGTGGTTATTCTGTTGCAAGGGTAAGCTCCTTCTGTAGAGAGTCCATCGGTCGCACTCTCCACCCCAGAACCTGTGCCGTTCCCTCGGCTGGCACCCTCTTCTGCCATTCTTCCCCGGTGGCCTTTGTATCGTAGGAGCTGTGTTGTTTACGACAGGGAAATTTCTCAGGAAACAGAATTCTGGGTTCGCAAATTACGTACTGAAAAGGAAAGTAGAGAAAATACATCTGAAAGTGCGCGAGAAACAGGGAAATGTGAACAACATTTTCGAACCAATTCTATGTTAATTCTCATTTTACATTTGCTTTTGTCTTCCTGATATCTGCTATTTCAACAGATATTGTCATAGGAAAAAAAAACTTTAATATTGAAGATGACGGTAATTAAATAAATTAAAATTTTAACTAGAAATTCAAGAAAGTACACCGACCTCTGTGGCACAGTGGTTGCCACAGCTCCCTACGACGTCAGAGCTCCAGGGTTCGAATACCGGGCTGGGCATGGGTGCTCTTTGTAAATGTCCCTTCATCAATGTCATATCATCACTCGTAGTGATTAGCCAAAAGTGGCAGAAAAGGGACGTCAAATAACAATTTAATAAATCGATTAATGAAGTAATTAAACTATTTATATGCTTACTTTTATTCATTTTTGTATTTTAAAATGCGTGATTACTTTCTTTGTAGCCTTCAAAACCAGTGAGAGTATTTCTTGCATAGAAGTGAATAATTTTTAAAAGGGAAAGCTATCAGAAATAAATTATATATATATATATATATATACACGTACACATATATTAGGTAATTTAAGTTGCTTCTCCCCTCTCTCTAGATTAATAATGATCATAATGATAAAAGATGTTTGAATGTAAAATATATAAACAAAAAACGCAATGATTCCAACTTATAGAACCTCGCGCATCGCAGGGAATATGAAGTCTGTGCCAAGCAGTAAGGAACCCCAATAGAAGATTGGCGCAGGGAATTGAATGCGTGTTGTAGCGATTCGAGAATTTAATATTTGTTTAGCTGTTAGTGGTTTAGTATTCGTGCTAGTGCTGTGTTTAAAGTTAAAGGCAAATATAATATTTTCGTGTGAAAATATTTGGAACGGGATCTTTTCCGGAGAAATTGCAAATAGTTAATGTAGGTAGGCCAGTAGAATCTCTTGTACCACAGGTCTTGAACTTAAACTTCCATGTATAAAAACAAAAATCAGGAATGCACGAGTAACTGGATACTGGGGTAACTTGAATTTTACACTTCAATTAATATTGAGGGTTTTTATTTCACTACCGAATTCCTTTCATATTCTTTGTTACAGGTTTTTTCTTATAGATTTATTATATTATCTTGTTTTATTGTTTGAAATTCTAAACGTAGATTAACTGCAAGTGCAATCACAACAATTATTCGACAGTGGTCGCAACAATAAGGTAACATTTTTCACACATACATTCGTAAATCCTGTATGGATGTTGAGGTAAATTTGCAGGGAGACTTCAGGAGTGGGTGGATGAATCAAGTGTCTGAGATTACCCACTAGTTAAAACCAGCATACGCCACTGATCCACCTAACATTTTTCGCATAGGCCCAACTTATGTTATTTTGGCTCTAAATTTTATATTATTTCAAATCCCCCTTCCCACCTTCAACTTGCCGGACACGGGAAATTCTTTGTAAACAACTCCTGGGTGACTGACTCATCACTGAGGGGGGCACGCTGACGCTATGCGCTTTCACTACCAGAAGCGTGCATTCCATTCCGTTTTCGTAGTTGGCGTCTTGTGAATTTGTGGTGATACATGGTTTGTTGGTGTTCGTGTGTTTTGCAGTTGTTTGAAGATTGCACAAGGAGAGAAGATCTACAGATTGAAAAGTAAGTATCTATGCAGTTTATTTACAATTTTATGTTTTGTTTTTTCCGTTGAAGTTCTGATTTCAATACTTAATTCCAAATGCTCGAGTAAAAATGAAACACGTCTACAGTCCCAACTATTGAATTAAAATGGGAGATCAGCTTCAGGACCCAATATTTAACATAGCAAAATAGTTTCACACTAAGCTTCGCTGTCATCTAAAGTTGCAAAACCTACAAGTGTTAGGTGTGAATTCAACGTTTCTTTGAGGCCTCCCCGATCATCGCCTTGTAATCAAGGGGTCTCGGGTTCTATACATGGTGGAGGCACAAGTGGTTCGGATCCCACTTTAAACTGGAGGCCCAGTCCCGATTAGCCTTACTGTGCATAAATTGGACTTAAAACCAATCGAACATTTCTTTTTTTATATTTCTTCTCACATTTTCGGTCTGTCTTCATTATTCTTTCTCCCCATTAATCTTTTACTATTCCTCTTCCTTCTGTCTCTTTCTGCCTGCCTTGCTTCTATATATTTCTTTCTCCTTTGCTCCTCTTATTTCTTTCTCTATTTTTCTATTTGTGTTTGCTCTTTTTAACTTCTTCCTTTCTATCCTCTCGCTTTTCTATCTCTATGTCTTTTATTCTCTCCCTATCTTGTTTCTCTATTTCGTTCATTTCTCTATTCTCTTTCCCCTCTCTCTGCCTGGCTTATGTGTTTCGCCTCTTTTCTCTCTTTCGGCCTCCCGGTGGCGTAGTGGTAACGTCGTCGCCTTGTAATCAAGGAATCTCGGGCTCGATACCCGGTGGAAACGCTTTGCACGTTGGTTCGGATCCCGCCTTAAATTATAGGCCCAGTTACGATCAGGGCTATCTGTACATAGAGTGGATTAAAAATGACAATTCTCTTCCCTTCCTGTCTCTCTCAAGCGTGTGTGTGTGTGCGTGCGCGCACCTCACTTCTTTTTTTCTTTATCAGTCTCTCACTTGTGATTCTCTTCTTTCCTTCACTCCGTCTGCCTTTTTAATTCTCTTCCTTTCTCAAATTCTCTGCCGTTTCTTTCATCTCTTTAATCTCCCTTAACATGATGACATGGAGCATCATGTCAGGTGTCTAACTTGTTTGCAGGATATCACACTCATAAGAGAGAAGATTGAAAAAATCGGACAGAGAGTGAAGTAAAGAGAAGATAATTATAAGTGAAAGTTAAAGCGAAGTAAATAAGCGATACACAGACATACAACGAAGATGTGGGGGGAGATGCAAATCTGGGGAAGAGAGGGAGAGGCCGAAGCGAAACAAAAGACATGTGTGAGAGAGATATAGCAAAGCGAGAAAGGTAAGGGGGGGGGTGGCATACATAAATATGGAAACTAGCGAAAGACAGAGTAGGATGTAGAAAATCAATCTGCGGGTTCTGATTGTCGCCTACACCAATCACCAACCACATCGAATTTACACAAACTGAATTTTTGTTTCTTCTTTTATAAAAATTGAGAAGGCGTACATGCAGTAAAAATCTAGAATATCTTAATTTTATTTACGAAAGTTCAGAAATATTATTTTAATACCCCTGAATGTTAGAGACAATAGTTCTACCTGTGGTTTTTTTAGTAGTCAGTCCTCATTTTGCCATCTTTTCGTGCATCTCACGTTCTTTTTTAAGAGTATTGGGGCAAAGGGGGTTATGACCTCCACCAACCAACTCCCCCTTGGACACGAAACTTGGTTCTACTTTAACATGCAATGTTAATTGGATATTATCAATTGTCTAGTGCTTTAATATGTATAATTTCAAGAACTACACAATAGATAATGTCGAACTAACATATTTCAAACAATAAAAAAAATTAAAATATGATATTTCACTCATCTTAGTAATTAGGAATGAAATGATCGTTCCAGCACTTGCATAAAAATTTCATTTTTGAATGCTCTACTTGTCTGTTATTCATTAATGTTAACTGTACCATTAAAATTATATATTTTGATATGACTAAGTTTCGTTTTTCTGCTTAACCCAAGTAAATGTCTTATGCAAAGTTCTTTTTGTTTGTTTTTAAGGTACTTGTTGTTCCCTTCATGAAGACAATCCAGAAATATTCAGAAGCTCTTTTGCAGAGGACTGTTAAGCAAATGAACCGACTGAAGACTGATTGTTCTCTGGTTGTTGTTGATACCCAGCAACAATGCAAGCAAAAGGTTAGTGTGTGTTACATATTGTTATCCGTAACATGAATATGTGCTAAAAAAAACTCACTTTTCACAGAAAATTTACCATGGTGAAAGTGTTGCTCATGTTTGAAATTACGACTTGCAAGTTAACACATGTAAATAGAATTTTTCCATGTTGAATTAATTTAAAATGTCTTCAGAATATTTTTTTCATTTGATAGATTTTAGGCTTATTAAATAAACAGCTTCAAGTAACATCCAGTGGTGTGCTCAAGGGGGTTTCTTGGGGATCATAACCACCGCTTTGGCCAAGTACTTCTAAAAAAAAAGAGAACATCAAAGACAGAAAAGATGGCAAATTGAGGGCTTATTAATAAAAATAAGTATATGTACTCCTCTTTCTAAAATCCTGATAACTGATAACATAACTCAAAATCCAAACAGCTTCTCATTGGATGACATAATGATCAGCTCTTAAGCCCCTTATCACCTTTGATACCTAGCTTTTTATATGAGATTTGGGGTTAATTCAATATGCTTAACTGTTAATGTTTGTTGCTTTTATTCCCCCCCCTCTCTCTCTCTCAATGTGTGTGTAAATTATTCAACATGTGTTTCATACTTGTATACAAAATCCAAAGAGTTGATGTTATGTTTATTTCAGTGGTGGAGTTCGTTTGTGGAAAATGATTTCTATACTTGTAGGCATTATAAATAAGAACCTTGTGTCAATTTCATGTTTAATTTTGCTTTTTAACTGCTAATGACATAAGGTCATTTTGGCTCTAAATTTACCCTACCACCCGTAAATATAAACTTACACCCACATATGGAAAATTCAGGATCCACTCCTGAAAATATTTTCTTTTAATGCAACTGATAAATTATTTTAAGTAACCATATATACATAATGGTTAACACAAGATTGTCATGTATTTTTCTGTTTGATTTTCTTAATTGCTTGAGATGCGCAATGAATGGCTTTTAATAATTTTTTTCATTAGCATACATAGTTTTAAGCACATCAAGCTACCCATGAAAGGCTTGGAAATTTAATTATTACAATGACATTAAGTCATGGAAAGTGGTACAGGAGGAAAGTGATCTCTTTCTCCCTTAATTTGTTTTTCTTTTCCTTTCATTCTTTCCTATTTTCTCGATTATCTTTCTTTCCACCTTCTTTCTCTATTTCCCCTCTCACTCTTTGTCAGAGAGAGATAGATTCCTTCACTCTCTTATTTCTTTCATTCCCTCTTTCCCCAATATATCTCTCTCAGTCCATTTCTGCCATTCTTCTTTTCTCCAAGATATATGTATGAGAGTCTCTCTTTTAGAAAGAGAGAGAAATAAATATATGTGCTTGTCATCTCTCTCTCCCCTCTCCCTTTTTCTCTAACTGCATTTTTTTCCTTTTTCAGTCTCTCCAAGAGAGATAGAGAGAGAGAGAGAGAGAGATTGCAAGAGAGGAGAGAGAAATATGTGTATTTGAGAGAGGATCATCTCTCTCTCCTCTCCCTCTCTAATCTCTTATGCTTGTTATGTGGGAGAAAGAGAGGTGGTGGGAAGGCAAAGGATGGAAAGGTGGAGGGAAGAGATGGATGGATTATAAAGGGTTTCTGATTGTAAATCGTATACAAATTGCACCATTTAAAACTATGTAATATTTTCAGTTCTGCTTGATTTAATCTGTATTAGTCCACATATGTCCCTAATTATTTTATTTTTAAAGCTCCAAATCATGTTTCTCTGTGATAAAGTACCCATTCATATACAACAGAAAAAAATTGCTGTCTTCCATTTATTAAATCATATTTTTATATATTGATGAGTATAAACGTTTATGAACAGAAAAGAAATGTACATTAACTGAATTGAATGTTCTATTTGTTTCCTGTTTGGGCTTTTCAATTGCTAATCTTGTTCGTAACTGGTTGGATTTGGAAATTGATTTGAACAGGTTATCAATAAGGAAGTTTATGCTTAACCTGTGTGTGTATTGTGTAAAGTATTATGTCACTTCGTTTTGGCCTATAAGCATATAACAGAATCTGTCTTCTTTAGAGTTTTACAAAATTATTATTGCTTTACACCACTTATATGTGGTAATGTTTTCCCAGAGCCAATTGACATACGAGTATGATGTTTTGTAATAAAATTCAAGGAAAATATCATATTTATGAGTGCTTCATTCATTTATTTTCAGGAAGCATCACCATTTGCTAACAGAAGATCTTGAGAATGGAGCACCTTATCTGGCTGGCACTATTAGTGGAAGGAAAGTTGTGCTGGTAGCTGGATGTTAGAAAGTGCAATGTGTCACTTTACAAACATTTATCTGTGCACTTGTTGGCATGTACTATGTTTTTTAATTAGACTACTCCGAAAACTGTGGTACATGTATGGTATTAGTCGAGTACATACTATTAGGTCATAAATAGAGACTGTCGCCTCAAGTCATCTATCTTATGTGAGAAGTTCAAGGATTTAAAACAGAATGTGCATTAAGCACCAGTGTTCTGTCTCAGGATCATCTGTATCATTTGTTACTGTTAGTATGAATCGCACCTAAGTTCTTTTATTGTTCTCTAACAACATTCGTGTGACTGAAAATGGTATTCATAGATTTTCTACGTTTTATATTAATTTTAGGTTACAGGGTGTTTATTTTTTTCTGTTTAATGACAATGCTTTTTACTCCTACATCACTTAAGTCTTGTTCATAATTGAAAATGTTTGCTTTTTGGATATTTCTGTGATTGTTAATCTGCATGTTCACGGTAAGACATAAACATATAGATTAAAATGGGAAGGAAAATCAATTTACTTCTTTTTCTCAGCCTAAAAATGATTACAATCTCTCATTTTGTGCAAAAGTTATTTTCAGTATGTTTTGAAAGTGTTATTTTTATGTTCAATATTTGCACATATAACCATGAACTCACAAGGCCATGCCACTTTGAAACAGAAAAGTGTGTTTATATGTGCAGAAATGTGAACAAGGAAAGCCCAATATTTAGTTAAGTGTAGCTTAACACACTAATTCCCTTGCACTAGAGAAATTTACACTAAGCATCCCTCGATCTAAAAAATTCCAGTAAAAAGGAATTTGTTCATTGTGTGCTAAGAAGTGTTTTCAGCATGTTCTAAATGTGTGAAATATACTATAAATGATCAAAAATAATAAATAATTTCTAGAATGCACTTTACACACTTGCAGAATATTTAATATTGACAATACTCCTTTTTATCACTTTTTCAAGAATTTCAACACTTCTGAAGCACATTAAATGTGAAGTGCTTCAAGAGAGTGTTTGAAAAGTGAAATATTTTTTACAGTGGAGAAATGTATTGGAACTTTTCCCTTGCAGGTATACAACTCCATGAGCAAGAAAAGAAAAAAAGACGCATTTGGATGTGTCACTCTACACACTAAAAGTGCATCAAATTTTATGACTCCAACGACACGTTTTGGTGCATCAAACGAAATATCCACTTTAATGTGTCATTTGACACATTTATTTTGATGCATTTAGGTGCATCTTTCAGTTTGATGCATTTTAGTGAATCATTTGACACATTTATTTTGATGCATTAAGGTGGATCTTTCGGTTTGATGCATTTTTAATGTGTCATTGGAGTCCAAAAAAATGATGCACTTTTGTGTGTCAATTGACACACTTTGAGTTCTGTGTGTACGCATCATATGTATCATTCATTACAGGCGTACAGGTTTTATCTGGGACACTCTGAATTTCCGAATGTAATCAAGTTTGTCACTAGTTGCGATGCTAGACCTTAGGTCTTTTGAACTCTTACGGCGGCCGGCCCAAGTTCTGGCAAGGGAAGTGAGGAGGGGAGATTACGCAGCAGACCAACCAGACAACAGCTGTGACGCCAAAAGTTAGGACGCGGCGGAAAAAAAGTAGTGCGTGAACCTCGCTCTATTGGCTGCAGCGTATCTTATCGCGCTTGATTGGTCGATTCTCCGCTTCCCACTTCCCTTGCCAGCTTATAGGGCGCCCGCCGTAAGACTGGAAAAGAGCTATAATAATACCATAGTGAAAGTGTCAGAAAAGCCAAGTAATATGATCGAAATCAACGAATCACGCCAGTGGCGTATTTTTCATTTTAATGCCTTTACTCACGACATACCAACTTTATTCATACATTTATTTTACATTTAACTTTAACGGTCTATTTACTAAGTTAAAAATGTCACGTTTTTTGCCGAGTAGGATGTGTATACACCCCAGCAGGTAAACAGTGTTGTAAGAAAAGTAATTAGTATTTGCCGGCGTATAAGACATTTTTGTGCACACTTTTGACGAAATAGCTTTATCACATAATGTTATAATTAATTTACCGTATTTCCAATATAAAGTACTATGTATGTCTACTTTCAACAAATAACTTACCTAATCTTACTAGGAAAGAACACATTTTAACCATCTTCGTAAAAATCCAGATATTCATGTCAAAAGCTAAAGCAAGAGTCTCTTGCAACCTCTACTAAATCAGAATCTGATAGCTCATACAACAAATTGTCCTCTGTACCACCCAGTGCATTACTAATGTCATGCTTTTTTAAATGATTTAACCACTGTCTCAGTTTTCATAGCATCCCATGAAGCTTTCACCCATTCACAAACTTGTGAAATGCTAGGCCTCTTCCTTCTTCCTGATGATGTAACCTGATTATAGGCGTATAAGACGCGCACTGTTTTTGACATTTATCTTTAAAGGGAAAGAAGTGCGCCTTATACTCCTGCAAATACGGTAATTATTTTTTTTTATAAATGTTGAAATGTTACATTTATTCAATATTCGAGGTCTCCATATAAGAAAGAATGTAATATATCTGTATTTTGATCTCACAAACAGGGCCTGCCCATCCCCCAAAAGGCCAATGGCGAAATACCACCCAGAAGCCAATGACACAATGACACATCCCCCCCCAAAAGCCAATGAAGCACGGCCCCCATAAAGTATTCACTTGATACTTTATTCACTTCACTTGATACTCCACATCCTGAGTTATTCCTTTTCTTTATCTAACATGTCACTATTACATCAACTACTGTGTAGTGCAAAGTGGAAACTCGATGATCTGTTTTGTGTCTAGTATGAGCAAGGTTTACCATTAATCAGGGGATAAGAGATGAATTGCCACATCAAACTAGATGGTATGGATATAAAGATAACTCTTAACATATTTAACGCCATAAAATGCATTATCATTTTTAAACTGCTTACGTTTATATGAAATAACAATGTGCGAGTTCTGTTAAGAGAAAATATGCTGCATATTTGGAAATACAATACCTAGGTAATTATAATTATATGAATTTTAGTAAAGACACTGACTTTTTACTATTTATTTATTATGTTCATTCATTAAAAGATGTATATGAACAAAATGTACAATTGTTTTCCTAGTAAGAACTAAAAACTTAACATTTTGTAGAAAGAAACCAATTAATCGTATTTACTGAACCACAGCTTACACAGTACATTTTTATGATGACATAAGTTCTCCGAGTATCACGTGAATGGTAAGCCATATTACTCTTTTTGCTTTGTTTTTTGATTACTCATTGAAAAGGAATATCAGAAGTAGAACGTTTGTGCTGTTTTCAAACTAATGTTTATTTACAAGACAGCATTGATACTAAAACAAACTTTAGTATGAAGATCTTAAAAGAACCTTTTGTCTCTGAATACTGGAAATTGCCAATTTATTATTTAATCACTTGGAATTTGTGCAAGAATGTCACTCTCACTACACAAAACAAACAAATTTGACAAAAATGAATCCCCCAAACTGGAACGCAACCTACTTTTAGCCTAATAACCTTTAGTCGAACATTACCCGCCGGCCCCCTTGGCGGAGTGGTTAGCGCATCGTGCTACGCCAGGGGCTCCGGGTTCGAATACCGGCCCGGGCATGAATGTTTGTGAGTGTCCATTTATCAATTTCATCATATCATCTTTCATCTCCATCTACGCAAATTAGCCAAAAGTGGCAGAAAAGCGAAGTAAAATAAACCAAATCAATCAATCAATCAATCGAACATCACCCAAAGACCGTGGAGGCATTACCTCCGTAAAATCGTTCATCATATTCCCCCAAATAGTTTGGATAAATAAGTAATAATAGATGTTTATTTGAATACAACACCATGTTAAATTTTTATATATTTTTAATAGTTCAGTTTTCGAAATGACGGAAAGCTAGCTCATTGATTCGTTAAGGGAAATAAGATAAACTATATAAATATGCATTAAAACAGTGTTTGTGAATGGAGAATAAGATTTATGAGATTTACCGTATAAAACCCACAATTTCAGTATTTAACATAAATCGTTACACAACTTAAGATAGAAAATTCAACCTGTGCAAACCAAATAGCATGCTGCAGCCTTGTGACACATTCCATTATTGTTTGAAGAGACATTACAGTCAGGGACGGCGCGACGGTTGGGAGAGGGTGGGCAAGCACCTACCCAAAAATTACTCTGCCCAACCGATTGCCCATCCAAAAATATTCAAGAAGTATTAATAAGTGTTTAGAAAAATACGAATGCTTCAAAAAATATATGTTCTTGTCTTGACTCCGTGCATATTTTTCTTACGAATTTTGTCGATACGAGAAAGGCTCACAATATAATCCTGTACTAAGTTTCGCTGCCTTTGGATTTAGTACATTAATTTACGTAATAAGAGCTAAAATCGTAGCAAAATATGGCGAGGGATAATACCTATTATTTATAATTAATTATATTTCATAATTAAACCTTGAAGCATAAGACTTGTGATCGAGTTACACTTCTGTGACTACAAGTATGTATTGCAATATCTATCTACAGCCAAAGTGCACTTTTCCCCGAGGTGGAAATACAGGAAGAATATCTTGAAAAACCAAACTGAGAAATAAAAACATCTTTACATTTGACTTGCATATAGCATGCAAAATGACTTCGATTCATGGCTAGGTTTCTTTCACCTAGCATTTTGGGTATTGGGTGACTTCTTTCGCTCGTGTGGCAATTGTCGGTAACTGAAACTGTTTCCAAGAATTTCAAAGCGTTATGAGAAGATAAACTCCATTTGTATGAAGGTAAGGTGTGAACAGGAGAAGAATTACCACATACGGTAGCTACAATGATCAAAGTTAATTTATTTTACCTAACTTCCTAGCTTACTTTAGTCCCCCGCCGTTGCATATGTGCAACAAAAAAAGTATGTCCCTTGCAGCCGCTGTTGCATATATGCAACAAACAGCTTTAGATACAATTATCAAGGGTTTGCCACACTTATATTTGTATATTGAGGTTGAAACACTGACAGTTCGGTTCGGGAACATGTGTTTACGAAAATTCCAAATCCCGCCCCTCCTTTCTCAGAATATGTCACGTGTTTGGGCTCACACTTGACAGACACAATGAATGCTTGGTATTTACGATGTTGTTTTTCTCCAAGCTTCCAACGCTGTGATTTAGTACTGATAAGGCACACATTCTTCTTTGTGTTTAGACCTGGTGATCCAGCTGAAGTAGTGGCGGAGGGGGGGGGGGCAAGGAGAGAGGGGATATGATGAGGTTTGGCGGTGTCAGCTTTCTGTCGCCTCTATGTTAGAAATGCAATGATGCCGATAGCCAGAGGCGCCAGAAGCGTGAGTCTATCCACAAGTAGAGACAAAACAAACGATTGCAAAGGCTTCCTTTCCTCCTCTGTTAGGAAAAACAGTTCGTATCATATAACAGCTCATCGATTTCCCTAACGCACAATCGTTGCACAATCGTTTCCTAATCGTTTCCTTCCGGACATATTTCCACAAGGACATATTTCCACAAGGACATATTTCCACAAAGAGCCGAGTCAACAGGGAAGAAATAGATTGACAGTAGCTACACAAGATGCAAGTGCGAACGAAAAAAAGCAAAAGTTTGGGTTTTCTCCCCAAAGTAGCTGGAGAAGAGGGGGCAAACTCCACATTTATATGATTTTTCATTGAAATTCGGGGGATGCAGCCTCCGCGCGTAACCCCCCCCCCCCCACGGTTGGGGCATCCAAATTTTACTTTGTTGCATGCCCTGATGTTCTACCTGAAAAACAAAAGTTATCCGAAGTAGATTGGGCTTATAGTGTCCGAGTTATAACAATTTTATGAATAATATGCAAATTCGCAGTTTTGAGGGAAAAAACAGAGTTTTACGTTTTGCCTTATTATTCAAATTGTATTGCACCCACGAAAATGAATCAAGTTTCATTCTGTTGCGGAAGGTCCATTCTTTGAGAAAAAAGCAAAAGTTATGGTTTTCTCCCCAAAGTAGCTGGAGAAGAGGGGGCAAACTCCACATTTTTATGTTTGTTTCATTGAAATTCGGGGGATGCAGCCCCCGCCCGTAACCCCCCACGGTTGGGGCATTACGATTTTTCTCCATTATGTATACGAATTCAAATTTCGCGCTCAAAGCCTCGGCGACACTGGACTTACTTTCGTCAGACCGCGCGACGTACTAAGGGTTAAACGCGTACGATACGGGCTATTTAAATTGAACCACATCGAGCATGTCTTTTTCCTGCATCGGTCAGGTCACGATTATTAACCAAGTGATGACATCGATTTTTCGATGTTCATTTTGCACATATTGCACATTTTGGAGGCTCGATTTTCGCTGAAAATCTACATAGTGCATCTCCTGTGTGTGCCAAATTTAATGTATATTCGTTTATCTTTGTAATTTTTAGTTTTGTTTTGTGTGAAAAATCATGTTTTTATGCGAGGGAAGTTTAATGCAGAATGAACAAAAGTACTTTAAAAACTTTTCTAACAGGCATTAATTATATACAATGATTCAAGTAGGCGGCTACACGTATCGATTTGGAACACTCCTATGAGACAAGTAAAATAATCATTCGTTAAGCCTCAACGAAGAAGCACTGCTCTTTTCAGTTAAGAACTCATAATATTATTAAAATTGCATATTGAAAATCATTCATTTGAATTATGGACAAAAACCAAAAGGTATTTCTTCACTAATGTCGGGGTTTATCATACTTTCTGTAATCGTCCTTGAATGTTTAATGTTTGGGGCATACAACATTGTATCGCATGAAAAAACATTTCAATAGTAGCAAATAAAGGCGGCCAACTGAAACTTTAGCAAATGTAATGTCGAATTTGGGCATAACTTGTTTCCAGAATCTAAAACGGTAAAATTACATTTCAAATGGTTTTGCTGCTAGGTTGCTTCTCTCCATGAAGCATTAGGTCTTGTTCCTCTCCAAGAGACGGCGGTAGTTTCACATATACAAATTACTTCTTGTAGCCTTCTTGTGTCTGTTTCATTTGTAAAGAATTTGTTCCATATTTTTCATAATGGTCGCATAAATTAAGGAATATACTCTAATCCGCCAGCCAAATGTCAACCTTTCTTCCACGTTACACTCTGCACTGTATTTTGCAGACTAACGAGGCTCTGGCGTCTGTACTCGCATCCGGTATATTCCTCTGTGGATCTTATTTTGTGATCTGTCCATGTGTGTTTGTGACTGTCCTTTCATTTATTTCATCTTATCACAATTCATCCTTATCTTCACGATTAGCCAAAAGTGGAAGAAAACCGAAGTCCAATAAAACAAATCAATCTAATCAATAATTTTAATCTACTTCGATCAGCTAACTATGTGTGGACTTAAAACACCAACTCAATCCAATCCCAAAGCTAATTATGTATAGCCTATGTTAAATACCTTCCTAATTGAAAGGGATGGGACAAAATATCCACTTACAAACCGAAGTACACAGTGAGCAGTTGAAAGGCATGGGCATGGAGATACAATGAAGGGAAGGAACACTTCAATGAGAGAAATAAGGAAGGTTATGTCAAGATTGACACAGGGAAGATAGGAATGATAGCCAAGCGGCTTTACGACAGGTGACGACATGGAGCCACTTCCTACTCTTTCCTAGATTGGAGTGGATAGAGGGAAATTTAATCAGAAGATTAGGCGAACGGATTTCCAGTGCGCGCGCATGTATGTGTGTGATAGAGGGAGATAGAGAGAGAGAGAGAGAGAGAGAGAAAGGGGGGGTAATACAAGTAGAGGAAAATGGTGCAAAAATATAAATAAGCCATTCAACAACAAAGACAAAAAGCGAACGAAATACAAAGGAATTCAGGATAGGGCGAGAGAATACGTGTTTGTGAAAATCATATATTTTCTATCTGCCCAAACTAATTAATCAATATTTGGCTCCTGCCCACCCGGTCAAAATTTTCTGGCACCGCAAGCTTATGGCGAGAATCTAATACGGTTCCTCCTTCAAAGAACTTGCCCCCTCTGCTTGAGAGATATATAATTATTTTAGTAATCCATAGTAATAATTACGTGGATTCTATCTTCAGTGCAAATGTTACATATTAAAGTAAAATTGTCCTGTGACAAGATGTTCGAAATGCGAAGGAATTTGATATTATTAATTTTTATTTTTCTGTTTTATCGGGTAACGTGCAAGGTGTTTCTGCATGAAGTACACTTAGTACAATTATTACAGCATGCAGAGTATGAATAGTACAATAATACTGCAAATAGAAGTACAATTTAAAGTGCTATAAATTAAGCAGAATACCAACACTATAAAAATTATATTTTAAGAAGTGATGTTATGTAATGTAGTTATAGTATAAAATATAATATTCGAACTCTCCTCCGCTACAGAAATCCATTGACAATCTAAGATTTAACACTTTATGAACAGTTTCATATATGCCCCCTTAAATGTAATACGCAACCCTCCCAACAAAATTTCCGTACCAATTTTAAGACAAACTGTTTATGTTGAAGAGTGGATGTCGTCTCCTCCAAAACAAATATTTCCCAGTCACCAGAAATTTCGCAACCGTCTAGATAATAGTCTACAAATTGCTTCTGTAGAGCAGCAATGGTAACTTGTGTCAATGCCATATTGTTCACATCAAATTTTCATCATAAAAATCCAGGGGTCCCGGGTTCGAATTCCGTTCGCGCATGGTTGTTTGTGAATGTAAATGTCCATTCATCAATTTCATCATTTCATCACTCATCCCAATCTTCGCAAATTAGCCAAGAGGCACAAAACGCGAAGTAAAATAAAATCAATCAATCAATCAATCATAATAAAAATCTCCCCCCCCGCCCAATTGGTTGGACGCAATGGGCGTCCACATATCCCACCTGTGAGCACCACTGCCCTTAAGTACCTTCTTTTCCTCATCTAATGGATTAAATATGGTACATTTAAGGTGTAAAAATTTTAGATATATTTTAGAAAAATATATAAATGTTGAACTTTATGTTATTTGAAAGGGCGTAGTCTGCGCCATAGTCGCCCCCTGTGGGCACCCCTGCTCACAAATACACTGAAATGTAGATTTTCTCTTAAATGCAGTATCCTAATACAAGTGTTAAAAACGAAACACCAATATAAGTAAATTAAGCTTTAATCTCACACACAGTCATCCAGTACATGACATTTCTCTTGCTGGCCACAGAATAATAATCCCGCAAAATAATACACAGAATATTCACCTCAAAAAACATCCACAGAATACTCATATCAAGCAAATACACAGATTACTGCTTTTCTATTTCTAACATTCTCCCACCTAGAGTCACGCAAAGACAATTAGTGACTCTACACAATCAATAATGTTCATAACATGAGTTTTGTACCAACAAACTCAGCTTCTGTGGAGGCTTCACTCATCTTCCCAGTCGAGTGGTGATGACTCTCGGAGCACTTTCCTTTTCAGGTACTGTCTTTTCCTCAGTGTTCTTCATTTTGGGCACTTCGGGCAACTCACTTGACTGAATTTCCAAGGGAAAAACCCGCTGTAGTGGTCTCATCATAATTCCCGTTGCAGTCCTCAGCCTTACGAGACGTACTTCACCATCATGTCCAGGTATCAGCTCCACAATGCGTGCTAAAGGCCAGTCCAGACGTTTAGAATTGTCATTACCTACAAGAACCACTTCCCCAACCTTCACTTCTCTGCAAGAACTTTTAGCATTCCAATGCTGCACTAACTGACCAAAATATTCACTGCGAAATCTACTTCTTAGTGTCTCACGAATTCTTTGACAATACTTCCACCGTTTATGTAGATTTACCTTCTGTATCTCATCGAGGTCAGGCACGCCTACTTCTCTGACCTGTTGCAGAAACATGGAGGGCGTCAAGGACTCAAGGTCTGAATTATCTTCTGATATGTAGGTTAGTGGTCGAGCATTCATGACAGCTTCACAATCACATAACACCGTACTAAATTCCTCGTAGGTCAGTGAAGCTTTCCCTAAAATCTTTCTCAATAGTTGCTTCATGAGTCTGATCAAACGCTCCCACCATCCACCCCACCAGGCAGCTGTGGGTGGATTGAATCGCCACTCAATGCGCTTGATTGTTGCAAAAGCAACTACATCTTCCCATTCTAGCTTGCTCACAAATTTTCAGTGCCTACAAAGTTCGTCCCATTGTCACTGTAAACAACTAGTGGTCTACCTCGTCGAGCAATGAATCTTCGAAATGACTGAATAAAATCTCCAGATGATAAGCCAGAAGTTAACTCTAAATGTACAGCTCTATAAACAGCACAAGTAAATATGCAAATCCAAGCCTTTTCTCCACTTTGAAGTATAACAGGTCCAGCTAGATCCACTCCTGTTAATTCAAATATTGCTGCATCTCTGACTCGATGTTCAGGTAAAGACACCGGCATTACTTCCAGTCTCTTAGCATTATGTCTCCGACAAATCACACAACCCTTCACCACAGAACGAATAGTTTTTCTGCCTTTCAATATCCAAAACTGTTCTCTAAGAATACTCATCAGACCTTGTACACCTGCATGACAAGCTTCAATATGTTTAGAATAAATAAGCCTCTTCACAATTGGATGTGAGCTTGGCAAGATAGCCGGACACCGAAATGTTTCTTTATCCGTAAGCTCTAGGATTTTAGTTTTCAGTCTTATGATTTGTTCCTTGTCTTCAAATGGACACAAAGATTTCAGCTTCTTGTCTTCCAAACTGACAGAAGAATCTCTTTGTACAAGTCGAATAACTACCTTTTCAGCAGCATTTACTTCTTCTATTGACAATTCTGCTGTCCTATGGTTCTTTGGATGACGACAATTGAAAATAAATCTTCTGATCCACCCTATCAGTCGAACAATCTGTTCATATCTGGAAAATCTGTGATAGTACCAGTCATCCCTTTCTTCAATATTGGCTAAACTAGATACAATTGTCTTCTTCTTCTCTTGGGCAATAATTTCTTCTTGACATGTATACCTTTGTTCAGGCCATTTGCTCTTAGTTTCTTTTAACCACAATGGACCTTCCCACCATTTTGATTCCATTAACCGTTTGGGTGAACACCCCCTCGAAGGAAGATCAGCACAGTTCATCATACCCGGTACATAATTCCAAGATTCTCTCTTGCTCATCGTTTTTATTTCACGCACACGATTTCCTACAAAGGTGTTCCACGGATCATTGCGTCTAATCCATGCAAGAACTGTAGTCGAATCTGTCCAAAAATTAATTGGTATGTCCCCAATGTCCAATGATTCGGTTACTGAAGCTGCTAATCTCACTCCAATAAGAGCTGCCATCAATTCCAAGCGGGGTATGGTTAACTTCTTTATCGGAGCTACCCTTGATTTAGCTTGTACTAATTGCACCTTGACTTGTCCCTTAGCAATGGTTCTCAAGAATACTACAGCTGCATATGCCTTTTCACTAGCATCACAGAACACATGCAAACTCCAATCTTCCGAGCCTTCAGCAATCCACCTAGGAAATACAAGCCCTTTCAAATAATGTAATTCTTCAACCCACTGTCTGAATTTTCTTCCCATTTCTTCGGGCACTTCTTCATCCCAACTCAATTTTAACAACCATGTTTCTTGAAGAAGGATCTTTGGATACAATGTCACTGGAGAGGTAATTCCAATAGGGTCAAATATTCTGTTGGCAGTTGACAAAATAACTCTTTTGGAGACAACTTAAAACTTCATTCCTTGGAAACATTCCGGTCTCAATTCCAAATTATCTGTTCTTGTTTCCCATACCAAGCCTAATACAGATATTCTGTTATCTTCCGACAAGTTTCCTAGTGAGGTATACTCCCACCCTCGCAGTTCAAATTTAGCATCTGCCATCAAATGATTAGCTTCTTCAATAAACTGGTGGAGTTCCTCTTCATTGTTCACACTAGTAACACAATTATCTACGTAAAAGCTCTGCAACAGCTGTGCAATGATATCCTTGGAATAGCTGCAGCTCTCTTCATTACATTTTTTCAGAGCTTGATTCAGATGGTGTTCAATTACTGCACACAATAAAAATGGGCTACAACTTACACCAAAAACAACTCGCTTGTGACGATAAACCTTTATGTCACCTTTCTCATCTACCCAAAGAAATCTCAAAAAATTACGGTCGCTTTTACATAAACTAATCTGCAGAAAAGCCTTTCTTATATCTGAGACAACTCCCAATTTGCGTAACCGAAAACGTGTCAGAATTGAAGGAATTATTTCAATCAAATTAATGCCTTTCTCTAAACACTGGTTCAACGAGTGATACCCCTTTTCTCTTGCAGAAGCATCAAACACAGGGCGTATCCTGGTGGTCTCGCTGTTCAATTTTACAACATGTCTATGAGGTAAATAGTGTCCCTTGGTGTCTCTCTCTTCAGATGAAACCTCCTCGACGATGCCTTCTTCTAGCCACTCATTGAAAACCTGACAATATTCTTCATAACAGTCATCTTTCTTCAGTTTTTCAACAAGTATATCCAGTCTTCTTTTACACATTTCTAAATTACTAGGTAGATGTGGGTGTCCCTCCACCCATGGCATTTTTACCTCATACCTTCCTTCTTCGTCAATCGTCAGAGTTCGTTCAAAATAATCCATCACTGCCTCTTGAGCTTCAATTTTGGACTTATTTTCTCCAGGATCAGTAATACCAAGAACATCTAATTTCCACAAGTCTGCAACCGAGGCTTCCTTACAGAACATTGAAGCTGCAATCATTGATGAAACTCTATGACTTTCATGTGCAGTAACTTTGCCCATTAGTATCCAACCAAGCAGTGTTTCCATTGCTACCAATCCACATTTTAGAGCAAACTTCTTGCCAGTGAAAATTTTACCAGCTATATCAGCACCAATTAAAACTTCCACTGGACCATTTTCTCTATCGGAAATTTCTACACCTATCCGTTTCAACTCTGCTAACCAAGGACCTTCAGTAACAGATGTTACACTGTCACAAATATTAGGCTGATCCATGGCTTCAAAATTGCAAGCATAATCACCTCTGATGCTAGTCAGTCTGACACGATAGCAAATATGTGCAGAAAGAATGCCACCAAAAAGTGCATGTGTGACATTTTCCCTTTTTACCACCTCATAATTCATTTCCTTTGCTGTAGATGTACAAATGTAGGATCGTTGCGAACCAGTATCAATGATTGCTCTTACATATTTTTCAGCACTTTGTACTCTTATTTTTACAACTTATGTTTGCAGAAACGTTTCAACATGTTCATTATTCGTCAAAGAATTTTCAACAACAGTCTGTGACTTAGTCTGCTTCCCTGGAAAGTCTGTTCCCTGCTTAGTCCTTTGACCAGAGCACATCACTTCAACATGCTGCCCCTTGCAAATCCTGCATTTTAATTTTACCCTACAGTTTCGACTAAGGTGGCCCTTTTTCAAACATCTGTAACACAACCCCTTTTCCCTAAGCATCTTAGCTTTTTCCGCAAAGGACCAACTGCTTGCCTTCACACACTCCTCACTAACATGCGAATCAGCACAAAATAAACACGTTGAAGAATCCCCTTTGCAATTAATCAATTCAGCTGCCGTGGGTATAGATTCAGTACGACTACTACGTTCCTTCTTTCTCTTCAGATCAAACCCAGCTACAGCAAGTGCTTTTTTTTCTTCATTTTCCACTTCTTTCTTCAGGAAAGACATTATTTCTTCCAGACGACTCTCCAATTTAGAATCAGTGGAATTTGCAGCACTTCTCTGCCACACTCGCAAAAATTCTTCCGGTAAACATGACTCAACAAGAGGGTATAACATTGCAGCACACTTGTCTGACGTTACTCCTAAGGTACTTAATGCTCGTAACTGTGATTCCATTTTGTCATAAAGAACAGCTAGTTCCAACTTACTGTCACCATTTAAGTTGCGTAACACCAACTTCAAAAGTTCACGAACATAAACTTCCACTAACACATCATCACGGCCGAAACGTGACTTAAGTCCTTCAATGACCTTGGGATAGTTTTCGTCACTGAGGGGAAAACTTTCTACAAATTGACGTGCTTTTGAACCCGGTACGGTAGCCTGTACAAGGTATTGAAATTTATCACAATCATCAATGCCCTCGTCCTTGTCAATTCGTTTGAATTGGCTCCAGAAGGGTAACCAGTTCTTCACGTTACTATCAAATTTTTTTAAGTTCCACTACCGGTAATTTGATTTTTCGTTTGCAGTTTACCGATGTTTCACTAACTGCGTCACTACCATTGTTCAACACCTGTTTACTTAATAACTGTTCCACCATAGTCTTGATTCGATAAAAGTTACATGCATACTTATCTGCATTTTCTGCTTCGACGATCAAATCCTCTTCTTTGACATCGTCGTCCATCAACAAATCACTGTACTGTGTGTCCAGATCCTGCAATTTTCCGAATTTATCTTGCAACAAACGGAAATTACTCTGCACTTCCACTAAATCCGGGCAATCACCATTGCACGCCGCTTCAATGTTATTCGCTAAGCGCGTAAACGACGATCTCGTTACTGTTCTTAATTTACTTATCTTTTCCATGGCGTCTCAATCTTTGCCTTACACAAAGTCTCCCTGTCCTGTCACACGGTCGCCAAATGTTAAAAACGAAACACCAATATAAGTAAATTAAGCTTTAATCTCACACACAGTCATCCAGTGCATGACATTTCTCTTGCTGGTCACAGAATAATAATCCCGCAAAATAATACACAGAATATTCACCTCAAAAAACATCCACAGAATACTCATATCAAGCAAATACACAGATTACTGCTTTTCTATTTCTAACAACAAGGGTTGGATAAAAAGTAATGGCAACACTGGTATAATTAGTACTTGACTGTATTGGCAGAGGAGCACGTGTTACATTTCTTCAAAGTAATCGCCCCTCATCTCATCGACCTTCTGTCACACGTATGGAAGGCGTCGTACACCGTCAGCGCGTCCATCTCTGTCGATGTCCCGCAGTGACCGCCCTATAGCACGTATGATGGCTTCGCGCGTGTGGTAGTGTTCCCGCCCAGTGGTTCCTTCATTTTGACAAAACGGTCGTAATCACACGGTCTCATACCGGTGAATACGGCGGATGTTCCAGTACCCCCCACTACCAGTTATGCAGGTGCGCCGTCACATTGTTCGCAGTGTGACACCTTGCATTGTCAAGCAGGATGATGGGACACCGTGCCGTCGCTTCCTTCTTAATGTGAGACGAAGGTGGTGTTGCAAGAAGGGTGCGTTGACCGTCTGCCTGAGAGACGTTGTTCTTCTTGCCTAAACATATTGTTAGGGCGCTTGCACTATCGTCCTCTGCTTCAGAGCACTGCTGTTTTTGACTGAAAAACATACAATCGCTCCCACCCACTATACTTCCTCGTCTGACATTCCTTTATCAGCCACGAAACTCTTGTGGCGCTGTGACTCACCCCTTTCACGGGACAGCAGTGTTGCCATTACTTTTTATCCAACCCTTGTATTTTCTCAAATACAAAAGACTTTAATATTCTCACAGAACAATTGCCTATTAAGCATTTAAGTAGAAAAACGTTCATGGACATGTTTATAATTTCGATCATTCTGTACACACCATGTTCTTTATAAATTAAACTGCTAAATACGTCGCACTTTAAAAGCAACTTCCTGTATCTTGAGCAATAACGATTTACATATCGCCCTTGGTTTTATCCAACAGACACACGTGTTTCGTGGTGTTGTTCTTCCTCCTCGGGGTCCTGCTTTGCTTACATAATTTTTCCATGCCTTCCAACAAATATCTCTGAATATTTCTGCTGTCTACTATTCGCCTTTGAATGCGAGGAGTCAGAAGTTATTTTCCCAGGTCGAATGGAAATTGTGATTAACCTCTAATTTCTACAACTCACCGAGTTGCTTTCCTTGTAGATATGGTTCATGGTAATAAACAGTGTGCGAATTTACTAGAAGCGGGGTTATGCCGTCGATGTACCCCTACAAGAAATGTATCGTCGGTAAAGAACATTAATTCTTTTCCCTGACAGGGATGTTCTTATTGCCATCAAAGAGAATGGAATTGATAGCAGAGAGTACTATACCATTTCTTAACTATTTAACAAGCAACTGAAAAATGATTCGTGTCCATTAATGGTCCAGTCATCAAAGATTTCACTGTCGAAAAGTTTGCAGCCTTATGGATTAATGAAAGACACCATTCTGCAACTACCCAAACTCACCGAGCCGAGACAACAGACTGTTTTGCACTTAGGTTTCCATGACATAGTGCTCATATTTTACAGACATTAATGTCTTCACAAGAAACTTGTAGGTAGGTTATTTGGTTTTCCCACCCGTTTCGTGACGTTGCTTTAGTTCCCTTTGGGTCGCTGAATTCGTTCTCCGTTACGTTTTACAACACATAATGTGATTGGTATTATGTCATTTTTCACAGAATATGTATGTTCCTTCAGGGACGTCGGAACTTATTTCGGAGTGGGGGAGCAAGTTCTTAAATCCACAAACCAATTTTTACAATCTATTTTCCTACATACACATACATAGTATATATATATTGGGGGTTGCGTGTCTGTACACACACACACATACATACACACATATACATACCTACATAGGCTATCGGAGATGACCTCCCTGCCAAGACTAAAATCCATAAAACTTTCTTAAAATCTCCAAATCTTTGCTAAAAGCTGAAGCTGTAAAAGGGGCATTCAGCACACGTAAGGACAACACATAACCCCACAGAGGATTATAATGGCTGTGGGACCAGGCGCCAGATTCTTTTTGGGAAAAATAAGCCGTAATTTTTCCTTGAAGGGTGGTCAAGTGAACTTTGAACTTACCTTTGGGCCCCCTACAGATATCACCTTGTAATTAAAGGTCCCTGGTTCAACAGCAGGTGAAAAAACTTGCCAGTGAGAAGTACTGTAATATTCCCATTTATGCTGTAGCATTACTCCCGATTATCTTATTACAATAAATATAGTAATTTTAGGGGACATCCGGTACAAAGAAACGTATTACGTAAAATACGTCTTGAAATTTTATGCTGCTAAATGATGTTGATTATCTCGAGATATCGTTGTGGGGATGTTATCAAGTTTTCGGGACTGATAGCTAGCTCTCAAAAGCCTATTTATTTATCCTGGTCGACATCCAGGGAAAATTATCTTTTTATTAAATTTTTGTCGCATTTTTATTTCTTGAGTTAATCGCGATATTGAGAATGAATAATGATTAGATTAAGGAGATAACGTACAACAACAATAACACACTCATACGTGGTCCACATTCGAACCTAAAACCTCCCCTCCCCGATTTCAAAATGCCAGATGCAAGCACAAGGAAAGTCAAATTCTTGCTTGCAGGCATTAAAAGCATGTTCCTTACAACCTTACAAGCAGTTTGCTATGTGTACAGGCATTCAGATGTTCAAAACATTTATATAAAAATAAAATGCATTTTCAAAGCTCGAAATTCATGAGGGATATACTGTTTGAACTTAAGGAACTTTCATATCGACACAACTTAAAATCAAGAAATGTGAAGTGGAATTACTGTTATGTAATTTTTGCGAATCATAAACGCAAGAACTAAATTTTTTTAAAAAATGTATGGTTTCAATTTTGCATTGATATTCCTTGTAGAAGAGGGGATAATGTAACTGGCAGGCATGAGAATAGCATTTTACCTTGCAGGTATTGTATATGCTTCCATTAGTAGCTGGTTGTGAGATTCCATATGGGTACAATCGTTCTAAATTTCTGCCGATGGCTTTCGGGTGATTAAAGAGCCAGACTGTTCAGTTATATTTTACGTTGATGTTGCAGGGACA